>NW_026607879.1:0-40000 GCF_029499605.1 Hyla sarda
ACAGTACAGCAGTGTTATATAGAGGAGAGGATGATATCACATCTTATTACAGTACAGCAGTGTTATATAGAGGAGAGGATGATATCACATCTTATTACAGTACAGCAGTGTTATATAGAGGAGAGGATGATATCACATCTTATTACAGTACAGCAGTGTTATATAGAGGAGAGGATGATATCACATCTTATTACAGTACAGCAGTGTTATATAGAGGAGAGGATGATATCACATCTTATTACAGTACAGCAGTGTTATATAGAGGAGAGGATGATATCACATCTTATTACAGTACAGCAGTGTTATATAGAGGAGAGGATGATATCACATCTTATTACAGTACAGCAGTGTTATATAGAGGAGAGGAGATATCACATCTTATTACAGTACAGCAGTGTTATATAGAGGAGAGGATGATATCACATCTTATTACAGTACAGCAGTGTTATATAGAGGAGAGGATGATATCACATCTTATTACAGTACAGCAGTGTTATATAGAGGAGAGGATGATATCACATCTTATTACAGTACAGCAGTGTTATATAGAGGAGAGGATGATATCACATCTTATTACAGTACAGCAGTGTTATATAGAGGAGAGGATGATATCACATCTTAATACAGTACAGCAGTGTTATATAGAGGAGGGATGATATCACATCTTATTACAGTACAGCAGTGTTATATAGAGGAGAGGATGATATCACATCTTATTACAGTACAGCAGTGTTATATAGAGGAGAGGATGATATCACATCTTATTACAGTACAGCAGTGTTATATAGAGGAGAGGATGATATCACATCTTATTACAGTACAGCAGTGTTATATAGAGGAGAGGATGATATCACATCTTATTACAGTACAGCAGTGTTATATAGAGGAGAGGATGATATCACATCTTATTACAGTACAGCAGTGTTATATAGAGGAGAGGATGATATCACATCTTATTACAGTACAGCAGTGTTATATAGAGGAGAGGATGATATCACATCTTATTACAGTACAGCAGTGTTATATAGAGGAGAGGATGATATCACATCTTATTACAGTACAGCAGTGTTATATAGAGGAGAGGATGATATCACATCTTATTACAGTACAGCAGTGTTATATAGAGGAGAGGATGATATCACATCTTATTACAGTACAGCAGTGTTATATAGAGGAGAGGATGATATCACATCTTATTACAGTACAGCGGTGTTATATAGATGAGGGGATGATATCACATCTTATTACAGTACAGCAGTGTTATATAGAGGGGAGGATGATATCACATCTTATTACAGTACAGCAGTGTTATATAGAGGGGAGGATGATATCACATCTTATTACAGTACAGCAGTGTTATATAGAGGAGAGGATGATATCACATCTTATTACAGTACAGCAGTGTTATATAGAGGAGAGGATGATATCACATCTTATTACAGTACAGCAGTGTTATATAGAGGAGAGGATGATATCACATCTTATTACAGTACAGCAGTGTTATATAGAGGAGAGGATGATATCACATCTTATTACAGTACAGCAGTGTTATATAGAGGAGAGGATGATATCACATCTTATTACAGTACAGCGGTGTTATATAGAGGAGAGGATGATATCACATCTTATTACAGTACAGCGGTGTTATATAGAGGAGAGGATGATATCACATCTTATTACAGTACAGCAGTGTTATATAGAGGAGGATGATATCACATCTTATTACAGTACAGCAGTGTTATATAGAGGAGAGGATGATATCACATCTTATTACAGTACAGCAGTGTTATATAGAGGAGAGGATGATATCACATCTTATTACAGTACAGCAGTGTTATATAGAGGATGATATCCCATCATATTACAGTACAGCAGTGTTATATAGAGGAGGGGATGATATCACATCTTATTACAGTACAGCAGTGTTATATAGAGGAGAGGATGATATCACATCTTATTACAGTACAGCAGTGTTATATAGAGGAGGGGATGATATCACATCTTATTACAGTACAGCAGTGTTATATAGAGGAGAGGAGGATATCACATCTTATTACAGTACAGCAGTGTTATATAGAGGAGGGGATGATATCACATCTTATTACAGTACAGCAGTGTTATATAGAGGAGAGGATGATATCACATCTTATTACAGTACAGCAGTGTTATATAGAGGAGAGGATGATATCACATCTTATTACAGTACAGCAGTGTTATATAGAGGAGAGGATGATATCACATCTTATTACAGTACAGCAGTGTTATATAGAGGAGAGGATTATATCACATCTTATTACAGTACAGCAATGTTATATAGAGGAGAGGAGGATATCACATCTTATTACAGTACAGCAGTGTTATATAGAGGAAAGGATGATATCACATCTTATTACAGTACAGCAGTGTTATATAGAGGAGAGGATATCACATCTTATTACAGTACAGCAGTGTTATATAGAGGAGAGGATGATATCACATCTTATTACAGTACAGCAGTGTTATATAGAGGAGAGGATGATATCCCATCTTATTACAGTACAGCAGTGTTATATAGAGGAGAGGATGATATCACATCTTATTACAGTACAGCAGTGTTATATAGAGGAGAGGATGATATCACATCTTATTACAGTACAGCAGTGTTATATAGAGGAGAGGATGATATCACATCTTAATACAGTACAGCAGTGTTATATAGAGGATGATATCACATCTTATTACAGTACAGCAGTGTTATATAGAGGAGAGGATGATATCACATCTTATTACAGTACAGCAGTGTTATATAGAGGAGAGGATGATATCACATCTTATTACAGTACAGCAGTGTTATATAGAGGAGGGGATGATATCACATCTTATTACAGTACAGCAGTGTTATATAGAGGAGAGGATGATATCACATCTTATTACAGTACAGCAGTGTTATATAGAGGAGAGGATGATATCACATCTTATTACAGTACAGCAGTGTTATATAGAGGGGAGGATGATATCACATCTTATTACAGTACAGCAGTGTTATATAGAGGGGAGGATGATATCACATCTTATTACAGTACAGCAGTGTTATATAGAGGAGAGGATGATATCACATCTTATTACAGTACAGCAGTGTTATATAGAGGAGAGGATGATATCACATCTTATTACAGTACAGCAGTGTTATATAGAGGAGAGGATGATATCACATCTTATTACAGTACAGCAGTGTTATATAGAGGAGAGGATGATATCACATCTTATTACAGTACAGCAGTGTTATATAGAGGAGAGGATGATATCACATCTTATTACAGTACAGCGGTGTTATATAGAGGAGAGGATGATATCACATCTTATTACAGTACAGCGGTGTTATATAGAGGAGAGGATGATATCACATCTTATTACAGTACAGCAGTGTTATATAGAGGAGGATGATATCACATCTTATTACAGTACAGCAGTGTTATATAGAGGAGAGGATGATATCACATCTTATTACAGTACAGCAGTGTTATATAGAGGAGAGGATGATATCACATCTTATTACAGTACAGCAGTGTTATATAGAGGATGATATCCCATCATATTACAGTACAGCAGTGTTATATAGAGGAGGGGATGATATCACATCTTATTACAGTACAGCAGTGTTATATAGAGGAGAGGATGATATCACATCTTATTACAGTACAGCAGTGTTATATAGAGGAGAGGTTGATATCACATCTTATTACAGTACAGCAGTGTTATATAGAGGAGAGGATGATATCACATCTTATTACAGTACAGCAGTGTTATATAGAGGATGATATCACATCTTATTACAGTACAGCAGTGTTATATAGAGGAGAGGATGATATCACATCTTATTACAGTACAGCAGTGTTATATAGAGGATGATATCACATCTTATTACAGTACAGCAGTGTTATATAGAGGAGAGGATATCACATCTTATTACAGTACAGCAGTGTTATATAGAGGATGATATCACATCTTATTACAGTACAGCAGTGTTATATAGAGGAGAGGATGATATCACATCTTATTACAGTACAGCAGTGTTATATAGAGGAGGGGATGATATCACATCTTATTACAGTACAGCAGTGTTATATAGAGGAGAGGATGATATCACATCTTATTACAGTACAGCAGTGTTATATAGAGGAGAGGATGATATCACATCTTATTACAGTACAGCAGTGTTATATAGAGGAGCGGCATATGATGTAAATGTGTCCGGTTGTCACCGCTTCTCCCGGTAAGGTACTCCGTGCCCCCACACACCTTTGCCATCGTACTCACCCCCATCTCCGATTCCAAAAAGCTGCTAAATTCTGTAAACTTCCTGTGAAGAGTGAAACTTCTCCTAAACCTGTCCGTCCAGTTCCACAGTAGACAGAAAATCTCTGCCATTAACCCTCCAGATGCCACACAGGGCACCGAGCGCCGCGACTTCCGCTTCTCCTATCTGCACAATGGAGCGTGAAATGTCCAATATTTACACATTGGCACAGGAGGCGACAGCGCCCAGCAACATGCCATATGGTGTATCTACTAAGTGCTGGGCAGAGACTGTATCACACATGATAGGATTAGATACAGCAGCTAATCAGACTGTATCACACATGATAGGATTAGATACAGCAGTTTAGCAGTCAGTATCACACATGATAGGATTAAATACAGCAGCTAATCAGACTGTATCACACATTATAGGATTAGATACAGCAGCTCAGCAGACAGTATCACACATCATAGGATTATATACAGCAGCTAATCAGCCTGCATCACACATGATAGGATTAGATACAGCAGCTCAGCAGTCAGTATCACATGACAGGCTTAGATACAGCAGCTCTGCAGTCAGTATCACACATGTTAGGATGAGATACAGCAGCTCAGCAGTCAGTATCACACACGACAGGATTAGATACAGCAGCTCAGCAGTCAGTATCACACGACAGGATTAGATACAGCAGCTCAGCAGTCAGTATCACACATGATAGGATTAGATACAGCAGCTCAGCAGTCAGTATCACATGACAGGATTAGATACAGCAGCTCTGCAGTCAGTATCACACATGATAGGATGAGATACAGCAGCTCAGCAGTCAGTATCACACATGATAGGATTAGATACAGCAGCTCAGCAGTCAGTATCACACATGATAGGATTAGATACAGCAGCTCAGCAGTCAGTATCACACAACAGGATTAGATACATCAGCTCAGCAGACAGTATCACACATGATAGGATGAGATACAGCAGCTCAGCAGTCAGTATCACACACGACAGGATTAGATACAGCAGCTCAGCAGTCAGTATCACATATGATAGGATGAGATACAGCAGCTCAGCAGTCAGTATCACACGACAGGATTAGATACAGCAGCTCAGCAGTCAGTATCACACGACAGGATTAGATACAGCAGCTCAGCAGTCAGTATCACACATGATAGGATTAGATACAGCAGCTCAGCAGTCAGTATCACACGACAGGATTAGATACAGCAGCTCAGCAGTCAGTATCACACGACAGGATTAGATACAGCAGCTCAGCAGTCAGTATCACACATGATAGGATGAGATACAGCA
The DNA here is from genome assembly GCF_029499605.1 of Hyla sarda. Lineage (NCBI taxonomy): Eukaryota > Metazoa > Chordata > Amphibia > Anura > Hylidae > Hyla > Hyla sarda. Next base: position 5,591 of record NW_026607879.1, read on the forward strand.
GCTCAGCAGTCAGTATCACACATGATAGGATTAGATACAGCAGCTCAGCACTCAGTATCACACGACAGGATTAGATACATCAGCTCAGCAGACAGTATCACACATGATAGGATGAGATACAGCAGCTTAGCAGTCGGTATCACACACGACAGGATTAGATACAGCAGCTCAGCAGTCAGTATCACACATGATAGGATGAGATACAGCAGCTCAGCAGTCAGTATCACACGACAGGATTAGATACAGCAGCTCAGCAGTCAGTATCACACGATACAGGATTAGATACATCAGCTCAGCAGTCAGTATCACACAACAGGATTAGATACAGCAGCTCAGCAGTCAGTATCACATGACAGGATTAGATACAGCAGCTCAGCAGTCAGTATCACACGATACAGGATTAGATACAGCAGCTCATCAGTCAGTATCACACGATACAGGATTAGATACATCAGCTCAGCAGTCAGTATCACACAAGAGGATTAGATACAGCAGCTCAGCAGTCAGTATCACACGATACAGGATTAGATACAGCAGCTCAGCAGTCAGTATCACACGATACAGGATTAGATACAGCAGCTCAGCAGTCAGTATCACACGATACAGGATTAGATACAGCAGCTCAGCAGTCAGTATCACACGATACAGGATTAGATACAGCAGCTCAGCAGTCAGTATCACACGATACAGGATTAGATACAGCAGCTCAGCAGTCAGTATCACACGATACAGGATTAGATACAGTGGCAGTGCAGACTCCACCACCTCTCTCTGTTCTGCTGCCTGATACACTGCACCATATCACCAGCTCTTGTACAGTATAACTCAGGGTTTCCCCACCGGGAGGCCTCCAGCTCTTGCAGTTGTGGGAGTTGTAGTTTTGGAACAGCTGGAGGCCCCCTGGTTAGGAAACACCAGTATAAGTTTTGGGTGACTTCCTGTGTCCTGCGGCCTCATTCTGTTAATAAGCAGCCAGAGAGGCGGTGGGTGAGGGGCACAACAAGGAGGACGTCCCGGGGGTGGGGGTCGGTTCACACGTCCTGACCAGAGGATCTAACATTCCACTATAGCAGTGGTCTCCAACCTGCGGACCTCCAGATGTTGCAAAACTACAACTCCCAGCATGCCCGGACAGCCAACGGCTGTCCGGGCATGCTGGGAGTTGTAGTTTTGCAACATCTGGAGGTCCACAGGTTGGAGACCACTGCACTATAGGACATGGAGGAGGTGACACTTTGTTAAGACCCCTTGAAGGCCCCCCATTGTCCTGCACTCTTTATGGGGAGTCCCCAGCCCCCTGATAGTGAGTGAGAGGAATGTAGTGGGGTGTGTAGGACATAATATAGAGGCAGGAGGCGCAGCGGCCTCTCATTCCTCACATCTCTATACAGGACAGATTCACAACAATACATGACAACAGCGCCCCCTACAGGGCTTCTATATGTATTACCACGATTGTCTAGTGTTTTCCTATCAATGAGCCTATCCAGGCAGCCGTTGGCTCTGTACTGGGACTCTGGGGGTCCAGCTGTTTCAAAACTACAACAGCCTTCGGCTGTACGGGCATGCTGGGAGTTGGAGTTTTGCAACAGCTGGAGGCACACCTCTTAGTGATGTGATGGCACGTGGTTCTCTGAGGTCCTCTAGCCTTCTAGAATCCCCAAAACGTTTCTTCCAGCCTTATAGGATCCCCAAGCCTTATAGGATTCTCCATCCTTATAGGATCCCCCAGCCTTATAGGATTCTCCATCCTTATAGGATCCCCCAGCCTTATAGGATCCCCCAGCCTTATAGGATTCCCCAGCCTTATAAGATCCCCAAGCCGTATAGGATCCCCAAGCCGTAAAGGATCCCCCAGCCTTATAGGATCCCCCAGCCTTATAGGATCCCCCAGCCTTATAGGATTCCCCAGCCTTATAGGATCCCCCAGCCTTATAGGATTCCCCAGCCTTATAAGATCCCCAAGCCGTATAGGATCCCCAAGCCGTAAAGGATCCCCCAGCCTTATAGGATCCCCCAGCCTTATAGGATTCCCCAGCCTTATAGGATTCCCCAGCCTTATAAGATCCCCAAGCCGTATAGGATCCCCAAGCCGTATAGGATCCCCCAGCCTTATAGGATCCCCCAGCCTTATAGGATCCCCCAGCCTTATAGGATTCTCCAGCCTTATAGGATCCCCCAGCCTTATAGGATTCCCCAGCCTTATAGGATCCCCAAGCCGTATAGGATCCCCCAGCCGTATAGGATCCCCCAGCCTTATAGGATTCTCCAGCCTTATAGGATTCCCCAGCCTTATAGGATCCCCAAGCCGTATAGGATCCCCCAGCCTTATAGGATCCCCCAGCCTTATAGGATTCCCCAGCCTTATAGGATCCCCAAGCTGTATAGGATCCCCCAGCCTTATAGGATCCCCCAGCCTTATAGGATTCTCCAGCCTTATAGGATCCCCCAGCCTTATAGGATTCCCCAGCCTTATAGGATCCCCAAGCCGTATAGGATCCCCCAGCCTTATAGGATCCCCCAGCCTTATAGGATCCCCCAGCCTTATAGGATTCCCCAGCCTTATAGGATCCCCAAGCCATCTAGGATCCCCCAGTATTATAGGATTCTCCAGCCTTATAGGATCCCCAAGCCTAATAGGATCCCCCAGCATTATAGGATTCTCCAGCCTTATAGGATTCTCCAGCCTTATAGGATTCCCCAGCCTTATAGGATCCCCAAGCCATCTAGGATCCCCCAGTATTATAGGATTCTCCAGCCTTATAGGATCCCCAAGCCCTAAAGGATCCCCAAGCCATCAAGGATTCCCCAGCCTTAGAGGATCCCCCCAGTCTTATAGGATCCTCCTGCCTTATAGGATCCCCCTAGCCATATCTACAGCACCCCCCAGCCTTATAGGATCCCCAAGCCTTTTACGATCCCCCAGCATTATAGCATTCATCAGCCTTATAGGATCCCACCAGCCATATAGGATCCTCCAGCCTTTTAGGATCAACAAGTCTTATAGCACCCCCAGCCTTATAGGATTCCCCAGCCTTACAGCATCCCCAAGCCTTAGAGGATCTCTAAGACATCTAGGATTCCCCAGCCTTATAGGATCCTCCTGCCTTATAGGATCCCCCTAGCCATATCTACAGCACCCCCAAGCCTTTTATGATCCCCCAGCATTATAGTGTTCCCCAGCTTTATAGGATCCCTAAGCCATATATGATCCCACCAGCCTTATAGGATTCCCCAGCCTTACAGCACCCCCAAGCCTTAGAGGATCTCCAAGACATCTAGGATTCCCCAGCCTTATAGGATCATCAAGCCTTATAGCACCCCCCAGAATTATAGGATTCCCCAGTCATATAGGATCCCCAAGCCTTATTGCACCCCCAGCCTTATAGGATCCTCTTGCCTTATAGGATTCCCCAGCATTATAGGATTCCCCAGCATTATAGGATCCTCCTGCCTTATAGGAACCCCCTAGCCATATCTATAGCACCCCCAGCCTTATATGACCCCCAGCATTATAGGATCCCCAAGCCATCTAGGATTCCCCAGCCTTATAGGATTCCCCAGCATTATAGGATTCCCCAGCCTTATAGGATCCCCCTAGCCATATCTATAGCACCCCCAGCCTTATAGGATCATCAAGCCCTATAGCACGCCCCAGAATTATAGGATCCCCCTAGCCATATCTATAGCACCCCCAGCCTTATAGGATCCTCAAGCCTTATAGCACCCCCCAGAATTATAGGATCCCCCTAGCCATATCTATAGCACCCCCCAGAATTATAGGATCCCCCAGTCATATAGGATCCCCCACCCTTATTAGACTCTCCAGCCTTATATCATTTCCAGCCCTATATGATCTCCTCAGCCTTATATGAACCCCATGCAGGGGCAGCTGAAGCATAAACTTACACAGTCTGAATGTCTTCGTAGTCCGCAGAGCCGTCCTCCGCCATGTTGTCGTCATCATCGGTCCCTGAGTTAACGTTCAGCTGCCGAAACCCGCTGAGAACAATTCCATTGATCTGTGAGGGAACGAGATTGACAGCGCAGATCAGGGAGGTTTCCTCATCATAATCAGCGGGGACATCATTTAAAGGGACACTAACCTAGGGGGGAGATTTATCAAAACCTGTGCAGAGGAAGAGTGGTGCAGTTGCCCATAGCAACCAATCAGATTGCTTCTTTCATTTTCCACAGGCCTCTTTAGAGGCCTGTGGAAAATGAAAGAAGCAATCTGATTGGTTGCTATGGGCAACTGCACCACTCTTCCTCTGCACAGGTTTTGATAAATCTCCCCCCTAAAGACTACCCGGCGGCCCGATCCCACCACCTACACTGTAAGAAAGGCCCCGTTATCTCCCCGGGAGACTCCCATAACTGAGACTTTCTAATAGACCTTGTTTCATTTCCGTGTGATTCTCATGACAAGGAAATGAAACCCCAAATGTATTAGAAGGTGACAGAACTTGTCATTATTCTGCCTCATTCACACCAGAAGGGACGTGACGTGAGCGCGACTATACGGGGTTAACACCGCCCTCGCACTCAACCTCACAACAAGGCAAAACTACTACAACAGTGGTCTCAAACTGTGGCCCTCCAGATGTTGCAAAACTTCAACTCCCAGCATGCCCGGACAGAGGTTTGCAGGAAAAATTAGCATAAAATTAGCATAAAAAATTTGCATGTGAAAAAAAAAAATGAATATTCCTCATTACGAATACCTAGCACTTTTTTCTAAATATTCGCGAAATGGCGAAGTGTCGATATTTGCGATAAATATTCGCATTACGAATATTCGTGCTCAACACTGGAGTACGGTGATTTACAAATCGATCGAAAGAAGTGGATACCGAAATGTTACTCAATGATGATTATGTCAGTCCACACGTCAGAGGGAAGATATATCGTGACAGAGCGACATGGCAGGACGTCTGAAGAAGGCGCATCACATGACTCCGGCGCTCGACCACAAGGATTATTAAAGGGGTACTCCGGTGGAAAACTTTTTTTTTTTTTTTTTATAAATGAACTGGTGCCAGAAAGTTAAACAGATTTGTAAATCACTTCTATTAAAAAAAAAAATCTTAATCCTTCCAGTACTTTTTAGCAGCTGTTTTCCACAGAGGAAATTCTTTTCTTTTTGAATTTCTTTTTTTGTCTCGTCCACAGTGCTCTCTGCTGACACCTCTGTCCATGTCAGGAACGGATTAGGTTTGCTATGGGGATTTTCTCCTGCTCTGGACAGTTCCTGATATGGACAGAGGTGTCAGCAGAGAGCACTGTGGACAAGACAAAAAAAGAAATTCAAAAAGAAAAGAATTTCCTCTGTAGAAAACAGCTGCTAAAAAGTACTGGAAGGATTAAGATTTTTTTTTTTTTTTATAGAAGTAATTTACAAATCTATTTAATGAAAAATAAAAAATAAAAAGTTTTCTACCAGAGTACCCCTTTAATGTTTCATCAGAAAATCTTTCCCACTACATATATATATATATATATATATATATATATATATATATATATATATATATATATATATATATATATATATATGGGTGAAGTCCTGGGAAAAAAAAGGTGAAAGAACATGATTTCCACTCAAGAGCTGGTCCTGCTAATAGGAATGGTGCTCCTACTCTGGAAATAGTGCAGAAACTCAGTTCCCACACGTTCCTGCAGGACTTGACCCCTGTATATATATATATATATATATATATATATATATATACTGTATATGTTATCAGGACGCTTACATCGCGGCTCAGCTCGTAGATGTTTCCTGGGTTGGGTTCTCGTATCTCCGGCTTCTGAGGGATGATAACTGCAAGAAACATACAAGAGAACGACAGTGAGATCCTGGAACGTAACGTTGTATCACTGTAGAACATTGTTTCCCAACCACGGAGCCTCCAGCTGTTGCAAAACTACAACTCCCAGCATGCCCGGACCGCCGAAGACGGTGTTGTCATGGGGACACAGGGATGCAAGTACAAGCCGCGGCCATGCGGGACAATACTTAATACGATTCCTCACATGGTGACAACGTTACTTCCCCTTTAAGGACAAGACGGCGATAATATCTATATAAACGTGTTATAATCACGCTACATTGTAACAAATGCTCAGCAGTGACACAGCTGACTCAAACCCCCTGATTCTGGGACCTCAAACTTGACCCATTATTCCTAGAGGAGTGTTTCCCAAAAAGGGTGCCTCCAGCTGTTGCAAAACTACAACGCCCAGCATGCCCGGACAGCCGTTGGCTGTATGTATATATATATATATATATATATATATATATATATATATATATAGTCCAAGTCACTGACAGCAAACAAACCTGGTGAGGAGATGATTGGAGTTGCAGATCATTCTACAGCAGTGTTTCCCAACCAGGGTGCCTCCAGCTGTTGGAAAACTACAACTCCCATCATGCCCGAACTTTACTTACTGCTGCGCGGCGGTGCCTGGACTGGCGATACAGACGGATCCCTGGGAAACACTCGGGGGGGCGGCACCGGGAGGGAGATCACCGGGAAGACGGGATCCTCCTCAACTCTGGGATCGTCCAATAAGGGAGAAGAGCTGAGGAGGAACAACAAGGATTAGTGACAGGGATAGGAAACTGTACAGTGACATCATCAGGACCTACACTGTTACATAGGACTGCAGGTCACATCTACTACATTATCTGTACTCAGAGAGTTATCACTGTGTTATCTGTGGTGTTATATAGGACTGCAGGTCACATCTATACATTATCTGTACTCAGAGAGTTATCACTGTGTTATCTGTGGTGTTACATAGGACTGCAGGTCACATCTATACATTATCTGTACTCAGAGAGTTATCACTGTTATCTGTGGTGTTACATAGGACTGCAGGTCACATCTATACATTATCTGTACTCAGAGAGTTATCACTGTTATCTGTGGTGTTACATAGGACTGCAGGTCACATCTATACATTATCTGTACTCAGAGAGTTATCACTGTTATCTGTGGTGTTACATAGGACTGCAGGTCACATCTATACATTATCTGTACTCAGAGAGTTATCACTGTTATCTGTGGTGTTACATAGGACTGCAGGTCACATCTATACATTATCTGTACTCAGAGAGTTATCACTGTTATCTGTGGTGTTACATAGGACTGCAGGTCACATCTACTACATTATCTATACTCAGAGAGTTATCACTGTGTTATCTGTGGTGTTACATAGGACTGCAGGTCACATCTACTACATTATCTGTACTCAGAGAGTTATCACTGTTATCTGTGGTGTTACATAGGACTGCAGGTCACATCTACTACATTATCTGTACTCAGAGAGTTATCACTGTTATCTGTGGTGTTACATAGGACTGCAGGTCACATCTATACATTATCTGTACTCAGAGAGTTATCACTGTTATCTGTGGTGTTACATAGGACTGCAGGTCACATCTACTACATTATCTATACTCAGAGAGTTATCACTGTGTTATCTGTGGTGTTACATAGGACTGCAGGTCACATCTAAACATTATCTGTACTCAGAGAGTTATCATTGTGTTATCTGTGGTGTTACATAGGACTGCAGGTCACATCTATACATTATCTGTACTCAGAGAGTTATCACTGTATTATCTGTGGTGTTACATAGGACTGCAGGTCACATCTATACATTATCTGTACTCAGAGAGTTATCACTGTGTTATCTGTGGTGTTACATAGGACTGCAGGTCACATCTATACATTATCTGTACTCAGAGAGTTATCACTGTTATCTGTGGTGTTACATAGGACTGCAGGTCACATCTATACATTATCTGTACTCAGAGAGTTATCACTGTGTTATCTGTGGTGTTACATAGGACTGCAGGTCACATCTATACATTATCTGTACTCAGAGAGTTATCACTGTTATCTGTAGTGTTACATAGGACTGCAGGTCACATCTATACATTATCTGTACTCAGAGAGTTATCACTGTTATCTGTAGTGTTACATAGGACTGCAGGTCACATCTATACATTATCTGTACTCAGAGAGTAATCACTGTGTTATCTGTGGTGTTACATAGGACTGCAGGTCACATCTATACATTATCTGTACTCAGAGAGTTATCACTGTTATCTGTGGTGTTACATAGGACTGCAGGACACATCTATACATTATCTGTACTCAGAGAGTTATCACTGTTATCTGTGGTGTTACATAGGACTGCAGGTCACATCTATACATTATCTGTACTCAGAGAGTAATCACTGTGTTATCTGTGGTGTTACATAGGACTGCAGGTCACATCTACTACATTATCTGTACTCAGAGAGTTGTCAATGTGTTATCTGTGGTGTTACATAGGACTGCAGGTCACATCTATACATTATCTGTACTCAGAGCGATATCACTGTGTTATCTGTGGTGTTACATAGGACTGCAGGTGACATCTATACATTATCTGTACTCAGGGAGTTATCACTGTGTTATCTGTGGTGTTACATAGGACTGCAGGTCACATCTATACATTATCTGTACTCAGAGAGTTATCACTGTGTTATCTGTGGTGTTACATAGGACTGCAGGTGACATCTATACATTATCTGTACTCAGAGAGTAACACTGTTATCTGTGGTGTTACATAGGACTGCAGGTGACATATATACATTATCTGTACTCAGAGAGTTATCACTGTGTTATCTGTGGTGTTACATAGGACTGCAGGTCACATCTACTACATTATCTGTACTCAGAGAGTTATCACTGTTATCTGTGGTGTTACATAGGACTGCAGGTCACATCTACTACATTATCTGTACTCAGAGAGTTATCACTGTGTTATCTGTGGTGTTACATAGGACTGCAGGTCACATCTATACATTATCTGTACTCAGAGAGTTATCACTGTGTTATCTGTGGTGTTACATAGGACTGCAGGTCACATCTACTACATTATCTGTACTCAGAGAGTTATCACTGTGTTATCTGTGGTGTTACATAGGACTGCAGGTCACATCTATACATTATCTGTACTCAGAGAGTTATCACTGTGTTATCTGTGGTGTTACATAGGACTGCAGGTCACATCTACTACATTATCTGTACTCAGAGAGTTATCACTGTGTTATCTGTGGTGTTACATAGGACTGCAGGTCACATCTATACATTATCTGTACTCAGAGAGTTATCACTGTTATCTGTGGTGTTACATAGGACTGCAGGTCACATCTACTACATTATCTGTACTCAGAGAGTTATCACTGTGTTATCTGTGGTGTTACATAGGACTGCAGGTCACATCTATACATTATCTATACTCAGAGAGTTATCACTGTGTTATCTGTGGTGTTACATAGGACTGCAGGTCACATCTAAACATTATCTGTACTCAGAGAGTTATCATTGTGTTATCTGTGGTGTTACATAGGACTGCAGGTCACATCTATACATTATCTGTACTCAGAGAGTTATCACTGTATTATCTGTGGTGTTACATAGGACTGCAGGTCACATCTATACATTATCTGTACTCAGAGAGTTATCACTGTGTTATCTGTGGTGTTACATAGGACTGCAGGTCACATCTATACATTATCTGTACTCAGAGAGTTATCACTGTTATCTGTGGTGTTACATAGGACTGCAGGTCACATCTATACATTATCTGTACTCAGAGAGTTATCACTGTGTTATCTGTGGTGTTACATAGGACTGCAGGTCACATCTATACATTATCTGTACTCAGAGAGTTATCACTGTTATCTGTAGTGTTACATAGGACTGCAGGTCACATCTATACATTATCTGTACTCAGAGAGTTATCACTGTTATCTGTAGTGTTACATAGGACTGCAGGACACATCTATACATTATCTGTACTCAGAGAGTTATCACTGTTATCTGTGGTGTTACATAGGACTGCAGGTCACATCTATACATTATCTGTACTCAGAGAGTTATCACTGTTATCTGTGGTGTTACATAGGACTGCAGGTGACATCTATACATTATCTGTACTCAGAGAGTTATCACTGTGTTATCTGTGGTGTTACATAGGACTGCAGGTCACATCTATACATTATCTGTACTCAGAGAGTTATCACTGTGTTATCTGTGGTGTTACATAGGACTGCAGGTCACATCTACTACATTATCTGTACTCAGAGAGTTATCACTGTGTTATCTGTGGTGTTACATAGGACTGCAGGTCACATCTATTCATTATCTGTACTCAGAGAGTTATCACTGTGTTATCTGTGGTGTTACATAGGACTGCAGGTCACATCTATACATTATCTGTACTCAGAGAGTTATCACTGTGTTATCTGTGGTGTTACATAGGACTGCAGGTCACGTCTATATATTATCTGTACTCAGAGAGATATCACTGTGTTATCTGTGGTGTTACATAGGACTGCAGGTCACATCTATACATTATCTGTACTCAGAGTTATCTCTGTTATCTGTGGTGTTACATAGGACTGCAGGTAACATCTACTACATTATCTGTACTCAGAGAGTTATCACTGTTATCTGTGGTGTTACATAGGACTGCAGGTCACATCTATACATTATCTGTACTCAGAGAGTTATCACTGTGTTATCTGTGGTGTTACATAGGACTGCAGGTCACATCTACTACATTATCTGTACTCAGAGAGTTATCACTGTGTTATCTGTGGTGTTACATAGGACTGCAGGTCACATCTATACATTATCTGTACTCAGAGAGTTATCACTGTTATCTGTGGTGTTACATAGGACTGCAGGTCACATCTATACATTATCTGTACTCAGAGAGTTATCACTGTGTTATCTGTGGTGTTACATAGGACTGCAGGTCACATTTATACATTATCTTTACTCAGAGAGTTATCACTGTTATCTGTGGTGTTACATAGGACTGCAGGTCACATCTATACATTATCTGTACTCAGAGAGTTATCACTGTTATCTGTGGTGTTACATAGGACTGCAGGTCACATCTACTACATTATCTGTACTCAGAGAGTTATCACTGTGTTATCTGTGGTGTTACATAGGACTGCAGGTCACATCTATACATTATATGTACTCAGAGAGTTATCACTGTTATCTGTGGTGTTACATAGGACTGCAGGTCACATCTATACATTATCTGTACTCAGAGAGTTATCACTGTGTTATCTGTGGTGTTACATAGGACTGCAGGTCACATCTATACATTATCTGTACTCAGAGAGTTATCACTGTTATCTGTGGTGTTACATAGGACTGCAGGTCACATCTATACATTATCTGTACTCAGAGAGTTATCACTGTGTTATCTGTGGTGTTACATAGGACTGCAGGTCACATCTATACATTATCTGTACTCAGAGAGTTATCACTGTTATCTGTGGTGTTACATAGGACTGCAGGTGACATCTATACATTATCTGTACTCAGAGAGTTATCACTGTGTTATCTGTGGTGTTACATAGGACTGCAGGTCACATCTATACATTATCTGTACTCAGAGAGTTATCACTGTGTTATCTGTGGTGTTACATAGGACTGCAGGTCACATCTACTACATTATCTGTACTCAGAGAGTTATCACTGTGTTATCTGTGGTGTTACATAGGACTGCAGGTCACATCTATTCATTATCTGTACTCAGAGAGTTATCACTGTGTTATCTGTGGTGTTACATAGGACTGCAGGTCACATCTATACATTATCTGTACTCAGAGAGTTATCACTGTGTTATCTGTGGTGTTACATAGGACTGCAGGTCACATCTATTCATTATCTGTACTCAGAGAGTTATCACTGTGTTATCTGTGGTGTTACATAGGACTGCAGGTCACATCTATACATTATCTGTACTCAGAGAGTTATCACTGTGTTATCTGTGGTGTTACATAGGACTGCAGGTCACATCTATACATTATCTGTACTCAGAGAGTTATCACTGTGTTATCTGTGGTGTTACATAGGACTGCAGGTCACGTCTATACATTATCTGTACTCAGAGAGTTATCACTGTGTTATCTGTGGTGTTACATAGGACTGCAGGTCACATCTATACATTATCTGTACTCAGAGAGTTATCACTGTGTTATCTGTGGTGTTACATAGGACTGCAGGTCACATCTATACATTATCTGTACTCAGAGAGTTATCACTGTGTTATCTGTGGTGTTACATAGGACTGCAGGTCACATCTATACATTATCTGTACTCAGAGAGTTATCACTGTGTTATCTGTGGTGTTACATAGGACTGCAGGTCACATCTACTACATTATCTGTACTCAGAGAGTTATCACTGTGTTATCTGTGGTGTTACATAGGACTGCAGGTCACATCTACTACATTATCTGTACTCAGAGAGTTATCACTGTTATCTGTGGTGTTACATAGGACTGCAGGTCACATCTATACATTATCTGTACTCAGAGAGTTATCACTGTTATCTGTGGTGTTACATAGGACTGCAGGTCACATCTATACATTATCTGTACTCAGAGAGTTATCACTGTGTTATCTGTGGTGTTACATAGGACTGCAGGTCACATCTACTACATTATCTGTACTCAGAGAGTTATCACTGTGTATCTGGTGTTACATAGGACTGCAGGTCACATCTATACATTATCTGTACTCAGAGAGTTATCTTCAGGATACACTTCATATACTTATAGACAGTATTATCCCAGCTGTATGTGTGAAAGAGGATGCAACTGTAACAAAACCTCAGCTGAGAGTATATGATCCCTATGTAATTTCTGTCTCTGGGTCAATAAAGAGAATATAGTTTCTATTTACAGACAGCGCAGTGTCCGTGACATGTGAGCAGCTGAGCGTGCGAGGGATTGTGCAAAGTGTGAAGGTTACATCAGCCGCCACTTCCTACTGTGCAAACAAGTAACAACGCTAATCTACTGTACAACAGGCCGTGTTATCAGGACCCCCAGACCACCAAACTACAACTCCCAGCATGCCCGACAGCTGAGAGCAGGACTAGCTATGTAAAACGTATCAGTGTAGAGGTAATGCTGTTTAGCTCACAGAGCATTGTCTAGACTGGATACAATTGTATCACTTCTCAGCTGAGGGCAGGACGAGCTATGTACAATGTATCAGTCTGGGGTCCAGGATGTTTAGCTCACAGAGCATTGTCTAGACTGGATACAATTGTATCACTTCTCAGCTGAGAGCAGGACGAGCTATGTACAATGTATCAGTCTGAAGTCCAGGATGTTTAGCTCACAGAGCATTGTCTAGACTGGATACTATTGTATCACTTCTCAGCTGAGAGCAGGACGAGCTATGTACAATGTATCAGTCTGGGGTCCAGGATGTTTAGCTCACAAAGCATTGTCTAGACTGTATACAATTGTATCTTCTCAGCTGAGAGCAGGACTAGCTATGTACAATGTATCAGTCTGGAGACCAGGATGTTTAGCTCACAGAGCATTGTCTAGGCTGGATACAATTGTATCATTTATCAGCTGAGGGCAGGACTAGCTATATACAATGTATCAGTCTGGAGTCCAGGGTGTTTAGCTCACAGAGCATTGTCTAGACTGGATACAATTGTATCACTTCTCAGCTGAGGGCAGGACGAGCTATGTACAATGTATCAGTCTGGAGACCAGGATGTTTAGCTCACAGAGCATTGTCTAGGCTGGATACAATTGTATCATTTATCAGCTGAGGGCAGGACTAGCTATATACAATGTATCAGTCTGAAGTCCAGGATGTTTAGCTCACAGAGCATTGTCTAGACTGGATACTATTGTATCACTTCTCAGCTGAGAGCAGGACGAGCTATGTACAATGTATCAGTCTGGGGTCCAGGATGTTTAGCTCACAAAGCATTGTCTAGACTGTATACAATTGTATCTTCTCAGCTGAGAGCAGGACTAGCTATGTACAATGTATCAGTCTGGAGACCAGGATGTTTAGCTCACAGAGCATTGTCTAGGCTGGATACAATTGTATCATTTATCAGCTGAGGGCAGGACTAGCTATATACAATGTATCAGTCTGGAGTCCAGGATTTTTAGCTCACAGAGCATTGTCTAGACTGGATACAATTGTATCACTTCTCAGCTGAGGGCAGGACGAGCTATGTACAATGTATCAGTCTGGGGTCCAGGATGTTTAGCTCACAGAGCATTGTCTAGACTGGATACAATTGTATCACTTCTCAGCTGAGAGCAGGACGAGCTATGTACAATGTATCAGTCTGAAGTCCAGGATGTTTAGCTCACAGAGCATTGTCTAGACTGGATACAATTGTATCACTTCTCAGCTGAGAGCAGGACGAGCTATGTACAATGTATCAGTCTGAAGTCCAGGATGTTTAGCTCACAAAGCATTGTCTAGACTGTATACAATTGTATCTTCTCAGCTGAGAGCAGGACTAGCTATGTACAATGTATCAGTCTGGAGACCAGGATGTTTAGCTCACAGAGCATTGTCTAGGCTGGATACAATTGTATCATTTATCAGCTGAGGGCAGGACTAGCTATATACAATGTATCAGTCTGGAGTCCAGGGTGTTTAGCTCACAGAGCATTGTCTAGACTGGATACAATTGTATCACTTCTCAGCTGGTAGCAGGACTAGCTATGTACAATGTATCAGTCTGGAGTCCAGGATGTTTAGCTCACAGAGCATTGTCTAGACTGGATACAATTGTATCACTTCTCAGCTGAGAGCAGGACTAGCTATGTACAATGTATCAGTCTGGGGTCCAGGATGTTTAGCTCACAGAGCATTGTCTAGACTGGATACAATTGTATCACTCCTCAGCTGGTAGCAGGACTAGCTATGTACAATGTATCAGTCTGGAGTCCAGGATGTTTAGCTCACAGAGCATTGTCTAGACCGGATATAATTGTATTACTTCTCAGCTGAGGGCAGGACTAGCTATGTACAATGTATCAGTCTGGAGTCCGGGATGTTTAGCTCACAGAGCATTGTCTAGACTGGATACAATTGTATCACTTCTAAGCTGAGAGCAGGACGAGCTATGTACAATGTATCAGTCTGGAGTCCAGGATGTTTAGCTCACAGAGCATTGTCTATACTGGATACAGCTGAGAGCAGGACGAGCTATGTACAATGTATCAGTCTGGAGACCAGGATGTTTAGCTCACAGAGCATTGTCTAGACTGGATACAATTGTATCATTTATCAGCTGAGGGCAGGACTAGCTATGTACAATGTATCAGTCTGGGGTCCAGGATGTTTAGCTCACAGAGCATTGTTGTTACGCCGAGCGCTCCGGGTCCCCGCTCCTCCCCGGAGCGCTCGCAACATCCTCGCAATCGCAGCGCCCCGGTCAGACCTGCTGACCGGGTGCGCTGCGATACCTCTCCCAGCCGGGATGCGATTCGCGATGCGGGTGGCGCCCGCTCGCGATGCGCACCCCGGCTCCCGTACCTGACTCGCTCTCCGTCGGTCCTGAATCCGGCGCGCGCGGCCCCGCTCCTTAGGGCGCGCGCGCGCCGGGTCTCTACGATTTAAAGGGCCACTGCGCCGCTGATTGGCGCAGTTGGCTTAATCAGTTCATTCACCTGTGCACTTCCCTATTTAACCTCTATTTTCCCAGTGTGTTCCTAGCCTGTGTTCCTGACCTCCTGCCGTTGCCCCTGACTACGATCCTTGCTGCCTGCCCCGACCTTCTGCTACGTCCGACCTTGCTCTTGTCTACTCCCTTGTACCGCGCCTATCTTCAGCAGTCAGAGAGGTTGAGCCGTTGCTGGTGGATACGACCTGGTTGCTACCGCCGCTGCAAGACCATCCCGCTTTGCGGCGGGCTCTGGTGAATACCAGTAGCAACTTAGAACCGGTCCACTAGCACGGTCCACGCCAATCCCTCTCTGGCACAGAGGATCCACCTCCAGCCAGCCGAATCGTGACAGTAGATCCGGCCATGGATCCCGCTGAAGTTCCTCTGCCAGTTGTCGCCGACCTCACCACGGTGGTCGCCCAGCAGTCGCAACAGATAGCGCAACAAGGCCACCAGCTGTCTCAACTGACCGTGATGCTACAGCAGCTACTACCACAGCTTCAGCAATCATCTCCTCCGCCAGCTCCTGCACCTCCTCCGCAGCGAGTGGCCGCTTCAGGCCTACGACTATCCTTGCCGGATAAATTTAATGGGAACTCTAAGTTTTGCCGTGGCTTTCTTTCTCAATGTTCCCTGCACTTGGAGATGATGTCGGACCAGTTTCCTACTGAAAGGTCTAAGGTGGCTTTCGTAGTCAGCCTTCTGTCTGGAAAAGCTCTGTCATGGGCCACACCGCTCTGGGACCGCAATGACCCCGTCACTGCCTCTATACACTCCTTCTTCTCGGAAATTCGAAGTGTCTTTGAGGAACCTGCCCGAGCCTCTTCTGCTGAGACTGCCCTGCTGAACCTGGTCCAGGGTAATTCTTCCGTTGGCGAGTACGCCATCCAATTCCGTACTCTTGCTTCCGAATTATCCTGGAATAATGAGGCCCTCTGTGCGACCTTTAAAAAAGGCCTATCCAGCAACATTAAAGATGTTCTGGCCGCACGAGAAATTCCTGCTAACCTACATGAACTCATTCATCTTGCCACTCGCATTGACATGCGTTTTTCCGAAAGGCGTCAGGAGCTCCGCCAGGATATGGACTTTGTTCGCACGAGGCGTTTTTTCTCCCCGGCTCCTCTCTCCTCTGGTCCTCTGCAATCCGTTCCTGTGCCTCCCGCCATGGAGGCTATGCAAGTTGACCGGTCTCGCCTGACACCTCAAGAGAGGACACGACGCCGCATGGAGAATCTCTGCCTGTACTGTGCCGGTACCGAACACTTCCTGAAGGATTGTCCTATCCGTCCTCCCCGCCTGGAAAGACGTACGCTGACTCCGCACAAAGGTGACACAGTTCTTGATGTCAACTCTGCTTCTCCACGTCTTACTGTGCCTGTGCGGATATCTTCCTCTACCTTCTCCTTCTCTGCTATGGCCTTCTTGGATTCCGGATCTGCAGGAAATTTTATTTTGGCCTCTCTCATCAACAGGTTCAACATCCCAGTGACCAGTCTCGCCAGACCTCTCTACATCAATTGTGTTAACAATGAAAGATTGGACTGTACCGTGCGTTACCGCACGGAACCCCTCCTAATGTGCATCGGACCTCATCACGAAAAAATTGAGTTTTTGGTCCTCTCCAATTGCACTTCCGAAATTCTCCTTGGACTTCCGTGGCTTCAACGCCATTCCCCAACCCTTGATTGGTCCACAGGAGAGATCAAGAGCTGGGGTACTTCTTGTTTCAAGGACTGTCTTAAACCGGTTCCCAGTACTCCCTGCCGTGACCCTGTGGGTCCCCCTGTAACCGGTCTCCCTAAGGCCTATATGGACTATGCTGACGTATTTAGCAAAAAGCAAGCTGAGACTTTACCCCCTCACAGGCCTTTTGACTGTCCTATTGACCTCCTCCCGGGCACTACTCCACCCCGGGGCAGAATTTATCCTCTGTCCGCCCCAGAGACTCTTGCTATGTCTGAATACATCCAGGAAAATTTAAAAAAGGGGTTTATCCGCAAATCCTCCTCTCCTGCCGGAGCTGGATTTTTCTTTGTGTCCAAAAAAGATGGCTCTCTACGTCCTTGCATTGATTACCGCGGACTTAATAAAATCACGGTAAAGAACCGCTACCCCCTACCTCTTATCTCAGAACTCTTTGCTCGCCTTCAAGGTGCCCACATCTTTACCAAACTGGACTTAAGAGGTGCTTATAATCTCATCCGCATCAGGGAGGGGGACGAATGGAAAACTGCATTTAACACCAGAGACGGACACTTTGAGTATCTGGTCATGCCCTTTGGCCTGTGCAACGCCCCTGCCGTCTTCCAAGACTTTGTTAATGAAATTTTTCGTGATCTCTTATATACCTGTGTTGTTGTGTATCTGGACGATATTCTGATTTTTTCTGCCAACTTAGAAGAACATCGCCAGCATGTCCGCATGGTTCTTCAGAGACTTCGTGACAATCAACTGTATGCCAAGATGGAGAAATGTCTGTTTGAATGTCAATCTCTTCCTTTCCTAGGATACTTGGTCTCTGGCCAGGGACTACAAATGGATCCAGACAAACTCTCTGCCGTCTTAGATTGGCCACGCCCCTCCGGACTCCGTGCTATCCAACGTTTTTTGGGGTTCGCCAATTATTACAGACAATTTATTCCTCATTTTTCCACTATTGTGGCTCCTATCGTGGCTTTAACCAAGAAGAATGCCAATCCTAAGTCCTGGTCTCCCCAAGCGGAAGACGCCTTTAAACGGCTCAAGTCTGCCTTTTCTTCGGCTCCCGTGCTCTCCAGACCTGACCCATCTAAACCCTTCCTATTGGAGGTAGATGCCTCCTCAGTGGGAGCTGGAGCGGTCCTTCTACAAAAAAATTCCTCCGGGCATGCTGTTACTTGTGGTTTTTTTTTCTAGGACCTTCTCTCCGGCGGAGAGGAACTACTCCATCGGGGATCGAGAACTACTGGCCATTAAATTAGCACTTGAGGAATGGAGGCATCTGCTGGAGGGATCAAGATTTCCAGTTATTATTTACACCGATCACAAGAATCTCTTCTATCTCCAGTCTGCCCAACGGCTGAATCCTCGCCAGGCCAGGTGGTCGTTGTTCTTTGCCCGTTTTAACTTTGAAATTCATTTTCGCCCTGCCGACAAGAACATTAGGGCCGATGCCCTCTCTCGTTCCTCGGATGCCTCGGAAGTAGAGCTCTCTCCGCAACACATCATTCCTCCTGACTGTCTGATCTCCTCTTCTCCAGCCTCCATCAGACAAACTCCTCCAGGGAAGACCTTTGTTTCTCCACGCCAACGCCTCGGAATCCTCAAATGGGGTCACTCCTCCCACCTCGCAGGCCATGCGGGCATCAAAAAGTCCTTGCAACTCATCTCTCGTTTCTATTGGTGGCCGACTCTGGAGACAGATGTTGTTGATTTTGTGCGAGCCTGTACTGTCTGTGCCCGGGATAAGACTCCTCGCCAGAAGCCTGCTGGCCTCCTTCACCCTCTGGCTGTCCCCGAACAGCCTTGGTCTCTGATTGGTATGGACTTTATTACAGACCTACCCCCATCCCGTGGCAACACTGTTGTTTGGGTGGTCATTGATCGATTTTCCAAGATGGCACATTTTATTCCTCTTCCTGGTCTTCCTTCAGCGCCTCAGTTGGCAAAACAATTTTTTGTACACATTTTTCGTCTTCACGGGTTGCCCACGCAGATCGTCTCGGATAGAGGCGTCCAATTCGTGTCAAAATTCTGGAGGGCTCTCTGTAAACAACTCAAGATTAAATTAAACTTCTCTTCTGCTTATCATCCTCAATCCAATGGGCAAGTAGAAAGAATTAACCAGGTCCTGGGTGATTATTTACGGCATTTTGTTTCCTCCCGCCAGGATGACTGGGCAGATCTTCTTCCTTGGGCCGAATTCTCGTACAACTTCAGAGTCTCTGAATCTTCTGCTAAATCCCCATTTTTCGTGGTGTACGGCCGTCACCCTCTTCCCCCCCTCCCTACTCCCTTGCCCTCTGGTTTGCCCGCTGTAGATGAAGTGACTCGTGATCTTTCCACCATATGGAAAGAGACCCAAAATTCTCTTTTACAGGCTTCATCTCGCATGAAAAAGTTTGCCGATAAGAAAAGAAGAGCTCCCCCCATCTTTGCTCCCGGAGACAAGGTATGGCTCTCCGCTAAATATGTCCGCTTCCGTGTCCCCAGTTACAAACTGGGACCACGCTATCTTGGTCCTTTCAAAGTCTTGTGCCAGATTAATCCTGTCTCTTATAAACTCCTTCTTCCTCCTTCTCTTCGTATTCCCAATGCCTTTCATGTCTCTCTCCTTAAACCACTCATCATCAACCGTTTCTCTCCCAAACTTGTTTCTCCCACTCCTGTTTCCGGTTCTTCTGACATCTTCTCCGTTAAGGAGATACTGGCCTCCAAGACGGTCAGAGGAAAAAGATTTTTTTTGATAGATTGGGAGGGTTGTGGTCCTGAAGAGAGATCCTGGGAACCTGAGGACAATATCCTAGATAAAAGTCTGGTCCTCAGGTTCTCAGGCTCTAAGAAGAGGGGGAGACCCAAGGGGGGGGGTACTGTTACGCCGAGCGCTCCGGGTCCCCGCTCCTCCCCGGAGCGCTCGCAACATCCTCGCAATCGCAGCGCCCCGGTCAGACCTGCTGACCGGGTGCGCTGCGATACCTCTCCCAGCCGGGATGCGATTCGCGATGCGGGTGCCGCCCGCTCGCGATGCGCACCCCGGCTCCCGTACCTGACTCGCTCTCCGTCGGTCCTGTCCCGGCGCGCGCGGCCCCGCTCCTTAGGGCGCGCGCGCGCCGGGTCTCTACGATTTAAAGGGCCACTGCGCCGCTGATTGGCGCAGTTGGCTTAATCAGTACATTCACCTGTGCACTTCCCTATTTAACCTCACTTCCCCTTCCCTTCCTTGCCGGATCTTGTTGCCATCGTGCCAGTGAAAGCGTTTCCTTGTGTGTTCCTAGCCTGTGTTCCAGACCTCCTGCCGTTGCCCCTGACTACGATCCTTGCTGCCTGCCCTGACCTTCTGCTACGTCCGACCTTGCTTCTGTCTACTCCCTTGTACCGCGCCTATCTTCAGCAGTCAGAGAGGTTGAGCCGTTGCTAGTGGATACGACCTGGTTGCTACCGCCGCTGCAAGACCATCCCGCTTTGCGGCGGGCTCTGGTGAAAACCAGTAGTGACTTAGAACCGGTCCACTAGCACGGTCCACGCCAATCCCTCTCTGGCACAGAGGATCCACCTCCTGCCAGCCGGCATCGTGACAATTGTCTAGACCGGATACAATTGTATCACTTCTCAGCTGAGGGCAGGACTAGCTATATACAATGTATCAGTCTGGGTCCAGGATGTTTAGCTCACAGAGCATTGTCTAGACTGGATACAATTGTATCACTTCTCAGCTGACAGCAAGACTAGTTATGTGACATCCAGCTTTCTCAGAGCACTGCATGGCAGCTGTTTTTGAAGCTTATACATAAAGTCTGTCACATACCTGGGTTGTGGAGGTGCGGGCTTCAATGGTCTGGCCGGCAGTGGCGGGCGGCTCCTAGCGATGCTAATGTTTTCAATCTTGTGGCGTTTTTGGGGTAGGGGCGGAGCCACCACCTGTGGGACCTCCTCTTTGCTTCCATCACTCTCCATAAATGCTGTATCATCATAAATGAACGGGAAGGATGGAGAGCGGAGCACTGGCGTGGCCGGGCTGCGGGGGGGCTGCGTGGCGCCTTCCGGCACAAACACTGGAGAAACAGATTTGGGGGGGCTGACGGAGAACTTGAGTGGGGGTCCATGGCCGCTTCTCGGAGGGATGGGAGGAGGGGAGGAAATGCTTCGGAACAGCTCCGGATTGGGACATGGCGCCTGCTGTTCGGACACGGACTTGGGAAGAATGTTTCGCTTCTTCGGGATGGGTCTGAACGCGGCGGTCTCCGGGGACTGATCCCGAGATACCGACTTCTGCAGTGACGCCAGGATGCGCTTCCGGTGTCCCGGGAGGTAGATCCCGAGGGCGCTCAGAGACTCGTCGCTCAGGTGCCGCACGTCCGACAGCGTGCGATAGTCGTGCTTCTCGAAGAGGTCGCCGTACTGGTCCAGCTTTATACTCTGGAGCCATTCATGTACAGAGAGAGAGGACGCCTCCGACATGGCGGACGACCGTCACTTCATCACTGTTCTTCTCCGACACCTACAAGATAAGAAGAAAAGGAAGTTAAAAAAAATGTCCCCATGACAACTCTGCCTGCATGGGCAGCGGCCTTCTCAATCTGATTGGTCAATCCGGATCTGCCCTCACCAAGCACAGGACAGGCGGTGTTGTCATGGGGACACAGAGATGCAAGTACAAGCCGCGGGCATGCGGGACAATACTAAATACGATTCCTCACATGGTGACAACGTTACTTCCCCTTTAAGGACAAGACGGCGATAATATCTATATAAACGTGTTATAATCACGCTACATTGTAACAAATGCTCAGCAGTGACACAGCTGACTCAAACCCCCTGATTCTGGGACCTCAAACTTGACCCATTATTCCTAGAGGACTGTTTCCCAACCAGGGTGCCTCCAGCTGTTGCAGTTGTAGTTTTGCAACAGCTGGAGGCACCCTGGTTGGAAAACACTGCTCTAAACTGATACAATGCAAGAGAAAGATCTGTGCCGGATACAACTGTAACAAACCTTCTGCTGTGAGACGTATTGGGTCAAGTCGGGTTTCAGCTTCCAGAAGTAAACAAGAAAGTTTCCATTTCCAATATCAATAAATGCTGATCATTACCCAGAATGCACTGCGCTGAGCACTCTCCAGGGTGTGAGGAGTTAATAAGTAACCTATCAGGATTATATATGGAGTAGCACAGTGAGTGCAGATATTTCCGTAATCCGAAAAATCCCCCCCCCCCCCCCATTCTGGAGAGAGGTGCGGATCCCTGTGGGTACATCAGTAGTATACAGGGGGGACAGTAGTATACAGAGAATGGACAGTAGTATACAGAGAATGGACAGTAGTATACAGAGAATGGACAGTAGTATACAGAGATTGGGCAGTAGTATACAGGGGGGACAGTAGTATACAGAGAATGGACAGTAGTATACAGAGAATGGACAGTAGTATACAGAGATTGGGCAGTAGTATACAGAGAATGGACAGTAGTATACAGAGAATGGACAGTAGTATATAGAGAATGGACAGTAGTATACAGAGATTGGGCAGTAGTATACAGAGAATGGACAGTAGTATACAGGGGGGACAGTAGTATACAGAGAATGGACAGTAGTATACAGAGAATGGACAGTAGTATACAGAGAGGGGACAGTAGTATACAGAGAATGGACAGTGGTATACAGAGGGGACAGTAGTATACAGAGAATGGACAGTAGTATACAGAGAATGGACAGTAGTATACAGAGGGGACAGTAGTATACAGAGAATGGACAGTAGTATACAGAGGGGACAGTAGTATACAGAGAATGGACAGTAGTATACAGAGAATGGACAGTAGTATACAGAGGGGACAGTAGTATACAGAGAATGGACAGTAGTATACAGAGAATGGACAGTAGTATACAGAGAATGGACAGTAGTATACAGAGAATGGACAGTAGTATACAGAGTCTGGATAGTAGTATACAGAGTCTGGATAGTAGTATACAGAGTCTGGACAGTAGTATACAGAGAATGGACAGTAGTATACAGAGAATGGACAGTAGTATACAGAGGGGACAGTAGTATACAGAGATTGAACAGTAGTATACAGAGAATGGACAGAAGTATACAGAGAATGGACAGTAGTATACAGAGAGTGGACAGTAGTATACAGAGAATGGACAGTAGTATACAGAGAATGGACAGTAGTATACAGAGAGTGGACTGTAGTATACAGAGATTGAACAGTAGTATACACAGAATGGACAATAGTATACAGAGGGGACAGTAGTATACAGAGAATGGACAGTAGCATACAGGGTATGGACAGTAGTATACAGAGGGGACAGTAGTATACAGAGAATGGACAGTAGTATACAGAGAATGGACAGTAGTATACAGAGGGGACAGTAGTATACAGAGAATGGACAGTAGTATACAGAGAATGGACAGTAGTATACAGAGAATAGACAGTAGTATACAGAGTCTGGACAGTAGTATACAGAGGGGACAGTAGTATACAGAGATTGAACAGTAGTATACAGAGAATAGACAGTAGTATACAGAGTCTGGACAGCAGTATACAGAGAATGGACAGTAGTATACAGAGAATGAACAGTAGTATACAGAGAATGTACAGTAGTACACAGAGTATGGACAGTAGTATACAGAGAATGGACAGTAGTATACAGAGGGGACAGTAGTATACACAGAATGGACAGTAGTATACAGAGAATGGACAGTAGTATACAGAGAATGGACAGTAGTATACAGAGGGGACAGTAGTATACACAGAATGGACAGTAGTATACAGAGAGTGGACAGTAGTATACAGAGAGTGGACTGTAGTATACAGAGAATGGACAGTAGTATACAGGGGGGACAGTAGTATACAGAGGGGACAGTAGTATACAGAGAGTGGACAGTAATATACAGAGATTGGACAGTAGAATACAGAGAATGGACAGTAGTATACAGAGAATGGACAGTAGTATACAGAGAATGGACAGTAGTATACAGAGAATGGACAGTAGTATACAGAGTCTGGACAGTAGTATACAGAGAATGGACAGTAGTATACAGAGAATGGACAGTAGTATACAGAGATTGAACAGTAGTATACACAGAATGGACAGTAGTATACAGAGAATGGACAGTAGTATACAGAGTCTGGACAGTAGTATACAGAGAATGGACAGTAGTATACAGAGAATGGACAGTAGTATACAGAGTCTGGACAGTAGTATACAGAGAATGGACAGTAGTATACAGAGAATGGACAGTAGTATACAGAGTCTGGACAGTAGTATACACAGAATGGACAGTAGTATACACAGAATGGACAGTAGTATACAGAGAATGGACAGTAGTATACAGAGTCTGGAGAGTAGTATACAGAGAATGGACAGTAGTATACAGAGATTGGACAGTAGTATACAGAGTCTGGATAGTAGTATACAGAGATTGGACAGTAGAATACAGAGAATGGACAGTAGTATACAGAGATTGGACAGTAGTATACAGAGAATGGACAGTAGTATACAGAGAATGGACAGTAGTATACAGGGGGGACAGTAGTATACAGAGATTGGACAGTAGTATACAGAGTCTGGATAGTAGTATAAAGAGAATGGACAGTAGTATACAGAGATTGGACAGTAGTATACAGAGAATGGACAGTAGTATACAGAGATTGGGCAGTAGTATACAGAGAATGGACAGTAGTATACAGGGGGGACAGTAGTATACAGAGAATGGACAGTAGTATACAGAGAATGGACAGTAGTATACAGAGATTGGGCAGTAGTATACAGAGAATGGACAGTAGTATACAGAGTATGGACAGTAGTATACAGAGGGGACAGAAGTATACAGAGAATGGACAGTAGTATACAGAGGGGACAGTAGTATACAGAGAATGGACAGTAGTATACAGAGAATGGACAGTAGTATACAGAGGGGACAGTAGTATACAGAGAATGGACAGTAGTATACAGAGAATGGACAGTAGTATACAGAGGGGACAGTAGTATACAGAGAATGGACAGTAGTAAACAGAGAATGGACAGTAGTATACAGAGTCTGGATAGTAGTATACAGAGAATGGACAGTAGTATACAGAGATTGGACAGTAGTATACAGAGTCTGGATAGTAGTATACAGAGATTGGACAGTAGAATACAGAGAATGGACAGTAGTATACAGAGAATGGACAGTAGTATACAGAGATTGGACAGTAGTATACAGAGAATGGACAGTAGTATACAGAGTCTGGATAGTAGTATACAGAGATTGGACAGTAGAATACAGAGAATGGACAGTAGTATACAGAGAATGGACAGTAGTATACAGAGATTGGACAGTAGTATACAGAGAATGGACAGTAGTATACAGAAAATGGACAGTAGTATACAGAGTCTGGACAGTAGTATACAGAGAATGGACAGTAGTATACAGAGGGGACAGTAGTATACAGAGATTGAACAGTAGTATACAAAGAATAGACAGTAGTATACAGAGTCTGGACAGTAGTATACAGAGGGGACAGTAGTATACAGAGATTGAACAGTAGTATACAGAGAATAGACAGTAGTATACAGAGTCTGGACAGCAGTATACAGAGAATGGACAGTAGTATACAGAGAATGGACAGTAGTATACAGAGAATGGACAGTAGTACACAGAGTATGGACAGTAGTATACAGAGGGGACAGTAGTATACAGAGGGGACAGTAGTATACAGAGAATGGACAGTAGTATACAGAGAATGGACAGTAGTATACAGAGAATGGACAGTAGTATACAGAGAGTGGACAGTAGTATACAGAGAGTGGACTGTAGTATACAGAGAGTGGACTGTAGTATACAGAGAATGGACAGTAGTATACAGGGGGGACAGTAGTATACAGAGGGGACAGTAGTATACAGAGAGTGGACAGTAGTATACAGAGAATGGACAGTAGTATACAGAGAATGGACAGTAGTATACAGAGAATGGACAGTAGTATACAGAGATTGGACAGTAGTATACACAGAATGGACAGTAGTATACAGAGTCTAGACAGTAGTATACAGAGAATGGACAGTAGTATACAGAGAATGGACAGTAGTATACAGAGTCTGGACAGTAGTATACAGAGAATGGACAGTAGTATACAGAGAATGGACAGTAGTATACAGAGTCTAGACAGTAGTATACAGAGAATGGACAGTAGTATACACAGAATGGACAGTAGTATACAGAGAATGGACAGTAGTATACAGAGAATGGACAGTAGTATACAGAGGGGACAGTAGTATACAGAGATTGAACAGTAGTATACAGAGAATAGACAGTAGTATACAGAGTCTGGACAGCAGTATACAGAGAATGGACAGTAGTATACAGAGAATGGACAGTAGTATACAGAGAATGGACAGTACTACACAGAGTATGGACAGTAGTATACAGAGGGGACATTAGTATACAGAGAATGGACAGTAGTATACAGAGGGGACAGTAGTATACAGAGAATGGACAGTAGTATACAGAGAATGGACAGTAGTATACACAGAATGGACAGTAGTATACAGAGAGTGGACAGTAGTATACAGAGAGTGGACTGTAGTATACAGAGAATGGACAGTAGTATACAGGGGGGACAGTAGTATACAGAGGGGACAGTAGTATACAGAGAGTGGACAGTAGTATACAGAGATTGGACAGTAGTATACAGAGAATGGACAGTAGTATACAGAGAATGGACAGTAGTATACAGAGAATGGACAGTAGTATACAGAGAATGGACAGTAGTATACAGAGAATGGACAGTAGTATACAGAGAATGGACAGT
This sequence comes from Hyla sarda, assembly GCF_029499605.1. Lineage (NCBI taxonomy): Eukaryota > Metazoa > Chordata > Amphibia > Anura > Hylidae > Hyla > Hyla sarda. The sequence goes on from NW_026607879.1 coordinate 32,618, forward strand.
AGTATACAGAGTCTGGACAGTAGTATACAGAGAATGGACAGTAGTATACACAGAATGGACAGTAGTATACAGAGAATGGACAGTAGTATACAGAGTCTGGACAGTAGTATACAGAGAATGGACAGTAGTATACACAGAATGGACAGTAGTATACAGAGAATGGACAGTAGTATACAGAGTCTGGATAGTAGTATACAGAGTCTGGATAGTAGTATACAGAGAATGGACAGTAGTATACAGAGATTGGACAGTAGTATACAGAGAATGGACAGTAGTATACAGAGAATGGACAGTAGTATACAGAGTTTGGATAGTAGTATAAAGAGAATGGACCGTAGTATGGAGAGATTGGACAGTAGTATACAGAGAATGGACAGTAGTATACAGAGTCTGGATAGTAGTATACAGAGAATGGACAGTAGTATACAGAGATTGGACAGTAGTATACAGAGAATGGACAGTAGTATACAGAGTCTGGACAGTAGTATACAGAGGGGACAGTAGTATACAGAGTCTGGACAGCAGTATACAGAGAATGGACAGTAGTATACAGAGAATAGACAGTAGTATACAGAGGGGACAGTAGTATACAGGGGGGACAGTAGTATACAGAGGGGACAGTAGTATACAGAGGGGACAGTAGTATACAGGGGGGACAGTAGTATACAGAGATTGGACAGTAGTATACGGGGGGGGGGGGCAGTAGTATACAGAGATTGGAGAGTAGTATACGGGGGGGGTCAGTAGTAAACAGGCACTGGATAGTAGTATACAGAGATTGGGCAGTAGTATACAGGGGGGGGGTCAGTAGTATACAGGCACTGGATAGTAGTATACAGAGATTGGGCAGTAGTATACGGGGGGGGGGGGGTCAGTAGTATACAGGCACTGGATAGTAGTATACAGAGATTGGACAGTAGTATACGGGGGGGGGGGTCAGTAGTATACAGGCACTGGATAGTAGTATACAGCGAGCAGACAGTAGAAAATACCAAAACATCTAATAAAGTAGGACACAGAACTAACAAATACTGAAGGAGCCCCCGGGGGTGGGGGTTATTATGTACCATGTGTCCTGGGTGGACAATGTCCTTAATCTGTATGATAACACATATTGGGGGTATTTATGACGAGTGGGGTAGGTGAAGGTCTTTTTACCCCAATAACTGTGTCCTGCAGCAGATCTATGACCCGATGATGGATCTGCTGCTGATCACGTTTCTCACCTCAGTACTCCGCTTTCTATGGTGATTCCTCTGCGACTTTTTGTGCGACAAAATGTGCGACTTTTTAATAATGCTGTTTGCCGTCAGTTTTGTAAGCCAAGTCGGGCCGGTGTAGATTTGCACCTAATTTAGCGCAGTTGCGACAAAAGATGCAACAAACTGATAAGTCGCATATCATAAATTATGAGGTTGTGTGAAGCTCTGTCTCTCCCCAATGCTTTACACTGCATCTCTGCTTGTCCAGACTGGCTGCTGCTCTGTCTCTCCCCAATGCTTTACACTGCATCTCTACTTGTCCAGACTGGCTGCTGCTCTGTCTCTCCCCAATGCTGTACACTGCATCTCTACTTGTCCAGACTGGCTGCTGCTCTGTCTCTCCGTAATGCTTTACACTGCATCTCTCCTTGTCCAGACTGGCTGCTGCTCTGTCTCTCCCCAATGCTGTACACTGCATCTCTACTTGTCCAGACTGGCTGCTGCTCTGTCTCTCCTCCATGCTTTACACTGCATCTCTGCTTGTCCAGACTGGCTGCTGCTCTGTCTCTCCCCATTGCTTTACACTGCATCTCTTCTTGTCCAGACTGGCTGCTGCTTTGTCTCTCCCCAATGCTTTACACTGCATCTCTTCTTGTCCAGACTGGCTGCTGCTCTGTCTCTCCACAATGCTTTACATTGCATCTCTACTTGTCCAGACTGGCTGCTGCTGTCTCTCCTCTATGCTTTACACTGCATCTCTGCTTGTCCAGACTGGCTGCTGCTCTGTCTCTCCCCAATGCTTTACACTGCATCTCTACTTGTCCAGACTGGCTGCTGCTCTGTCTCTCCCCCATGCTTTACACTGCATCTCTACTTGTCCAGACTGGCTGCTGCTCTGTCTCTCCCCAATGCTGTACACTGCATCTCTACTTGTCCAGACTGGCTGCTGCTCTGTCTCTCCGTAATGCTTTACACTGCATCTCTCCTTGTCCAGACTGGCTGCTGCTCTGTCTCTCCCCAATGCTGTACACTGCATCTCTACTTTTCCAGACTGGCTGCTGCTCTGTCTCTCCGTAATGCTTTACACTGCATCTCTCCTTGTCCAGACTGGCTGCTGCTCTGTCTCTCCCCAATGCTGTACACTGCATCTCTACTTGTCCAGACTGGCTGCTGCTCTGTCTCTCCGTAATGCTTTACACTGCATCTCTCCTTGTCCAGACTGGCTGCTGCTCTGTCTCTCCCCAATGCTTTACACTGCATCTCTACTTGTCCAGACTGGCTACTGCTCTGTCTCTCCCCTATGCTTTACACTGCATCACTACTTGTCCAGACTGGCTGCTGCTCTGTCTCTCCCCAATGCTTTACACTGCATCTCTACTTGTCCAGACTGGCTACTGCTCTGTCTCTCCCCTATGCTTTACACTGCATCTCTACTTGTCCAGACTGGCTACTGCTCTGTCTCTCCCCCATGCTTTACACTGCATCTATACCTGTCCAGACAGGCTGCTGCTCTGTCTCTCCCCTATGCTTTACACTGCATCTCTGCTTGTCCCGACTGGCTGCTGCTCTGTCTCTCCTCCATGCTTTACACTGCATCTCTGCTTGTCCAGACTGGCTGCTGCTCTGTCTCTCCCCATTGCTTTACACTGCATCTCTTCTTGTCCAGACTGGCTGCTGCTTTGTCTCTCCCCAATGCTTTACACTGCATCTCTTCTTGTCCAGACTGGCTGCTGCTCTGTCTCTCCACAATGCTTTACATTGCATATCTACTTGTCCAGACTGGCTGCTGCTGTCTCTCCTCTATGCTTTACACTGCATCTCTGCTTGTCCAGACTGGCTGCTGCTCTGTCTCTCCCCAATGCTTTACACTGCATCTCTACTTGTCCAGACTGGCTGCTGCTCTGTCTCTCCCCCATGCTTTACACTGCATCTCTACTTGTCCAGACTGGCTGCTGCTCTGTCTCTCCCCAATGCTGTACACTGCATCTCTACTTGTCCAGACTGGCTGCTGCTCTGTCTCTCCGTAATGCTTTACACTGCATCTCTCCTTGTCCAGACTGGCTGCTGCTCTGTCTCTCCCCAATGCTGTACACTGCATCTCTACTTTTCCAGACTGGCTGCTGCTCTGTCTCTCCGTAATGCTTTACACTGCATCTCTCCTTGTCCAGACTGGCTGCTGCTCTGTCTCTCCCCAATGCTGTACACTGCATCTCTACTTGTCCAGACTGGCTGCTGCTCTGTCTCTCCGTAATGCTTTACACTGCATCTCTCCTTGTCCAGACTGGCTGCTGCTCTGTCTCTCCCCAATGCTTTACACTGCATCTCTACTTGTCCAGACTGGCTACTGCTCTGTCTCTCCCCTATGCTTTACACTGCATCACTACTTGTCCAGACTGGCTGCTGCTCTGTCTCTCCCCAATGCTTTACACTGCATCTCTACTTGTCCAGACTGGCTACTGCTCTGTCTCTCCCCTATGCTTTACACTGCATCTCTACTTGTCCAGACTGGCTACTGCTCTGTCTCTCCCCCATGCTTTACACTGCATCTATACCTGTCCAGACAGGCTGCTGCTCTGTCTCTCCCCTATGCTTTACACTGCATCTCTGCTTGTCCCGACTGGCTGCTGCTCTGTCTCTCCTCCATGCTTTACACTGCATCTCTGCTTGTCCAGACTGGCTGCTGCTCTGTCTCTCCCCATTGCTTTACACTGCATCTCTTCTTGTCCAGACTGGCTGCTGCTTTGTCTCTCCCCAATGCTTTACACTGCATCTCTTCTTGTCCAGACTGGCTGCTGCTCTGTCTCTCCACAATGCTTTACATTGCATCTCTACTTGTCCAGACTGGCTGCTGCTGTCTTTCCTCTATGCTTTACACTGCATCTCTGCTTGTCCAGACTGGCTGCTGCTCTGTCTCTCCCCAATGCTTTACACTGCATCTCTACTTGTCCAGACTGGCTGCTGCTCTGTCTCTCCCCCATGCTTTACACTGCATCTCTAATTGTCCAGACTGGCTCCTGCTCTGTCTCTCTCCAATGCTTTACACTGCATCTCTAATTGTCCAGACTGGCTGCTGCTCTGTCTCTCTCCAATGCTTTACACTGCATCTCTGCTTGTCCAGACTGGCTGCTGCTCTGTCTCTCCCCTATGCTTTACACTGCATCTCTACTTGTCCAGACTGGCTGCTGCTGTGTCTCTCTCCCCAATGCTTTACACTGCATCTCTGCTTGTCCAGACTGGCTGCTGCTCTGTCTCTCCCCTATCCTTTACACTGCATCTCTACTTGTCCAGACTGGCTGCTGCTGTGTCTCTCTCCCCAATGCTTTACACTGCATCTCTGCTTGTCCAGACTGGCTGCTGCTCTGTCTCTCCCCCATGCTTTACACTTCATCTCTCCTTGTCCAGACTGGCTGCTGCTCTGTCTCTCCCCAATGCTTTAGACTGCATCTTACCTTGTCCAGACTGGCTGCTGCTCTGTCTCTCCTCTATGCTTTAAACTGCATCTCTACTTGTCCAGACTGGCTGCTGCTCTGTCTCTCCTCTATGCTTTACACTGCATCTCTACTTGTCCAGACTGGCTGCTGCTCTGTCTCTCCTCTATGCTTTACACTGCATCTCTACTTGTCCAGACTGGCTGCTGCTCTGTCTCTCCTCTATGCTTTACACTGCATCTCTACTTGTCCAGACTGGCTGCTGCTCTGTCTCTCCCCAATGCTTTACACTGCATCTCTACTTGTCCAGACTGGCTGCTGCTCTGTCTCTCCCCCATGCTTTACACTGCATCTCTACTTGTCCAGACTGGCTGCTGCTCTGTCTCTCCCCAATGCTTTCCACTGCATCTCTGCTTGTCCAGACTGGCTGCTGCTCTGTCTCTCTCCTATGCTTTACACCTCATCTCTACTTGTCCAGACTGGCTGCTGCTCTGTCTCTCCCTCATGCTTTACACTGCATCTCTACTTGTCCAGACTGGCTGCTGCTCTGTCTCTCCCCAATGCTTTACACTGCAGCTCTGCTTGTCCAGACTGGCTACTGCTCTGTCTTTCCCCCAATGCTTTACACTGCATCTCTAATTGTCCAGAATGGCTGCTGCTCTGTCTCTCCCCAATGCTTTACACTGCACCTCTTCTTATCCAGACTGGCTGCTGCTCTGTCTCTCCCCAATGCTTTACACTGCATCTCTGCTTGTCCAGACTGGCTGCTGCTCTGTCTCTCCTCTATGCTTTACACTGCATCTCTACTTGTCCAGACTGGCTGCTGCTCTGTCTCTCCCCAATGCTTTACACTGCATCTCTGCTTGTCCAGACTGGCTGCTGCTCTGTCTCTCCCCAATGCTTTACACTGCATCTCTGCTTGTCCAGACTGACTGCTGCTCTGTCTCTCCCCCATGCTTTACATTGCATCTCTAATTGTCCGGGTTGGCTGCTGCTCTGTCTCTCCCCAATGCTTTACACTACATCTCTGCTTGTCCAGACTGGCTGCTGCTCTGTCTCTCCCCAATGCTTTACACTGCATCTCTACTTGTCCAGACTGGCTGCTGCTCTGTCTCTCCCCAATGCTTTACACTGCATCTTACCTTGTCCAGACTGGCTGCTGCTCTGTCTCTCCTCTATGCTTTAAACTGCATCTCTACTTGTCCAGACTGGCTGCTGCTCTGTCTCTCCTCTATGCTTTACACTGCATCTCTACTTGTCCAGACTGGCTGCTGCTCTGTCTCTCCTCTATGCTTTACACTGCATCTCTACTTGTCCAGACTGGCTGCTGCTCTGTCTCTCCTCTATGCTTTATACTGCATCTCTACTTGTCCAGACTGGCTGCTGCTCTGTCTCTCCCCAATGCTTTACACTGCATCTCTACTTGTCCAGACTGGCTGCTGCTCTGTCTCTCCCCCATGCTTTACACTGCATCTCTACTTGTCCAGACTGGCTGCTGCTCTGTCTCTCCCCAATGCTTTCCACTGCATCTCTGCTTGTCCAGACTGGCTGCTGCTCTGTCTCTTCCCAATGCTTTACACTGCATCTCTTCTTGTCCAGACTGGCTGCTGCTCTGTCTCTCCCCCATGCTTTACACTGCATCTCTTCTTGTCCAGACTGGCTGCTGCTCTGTCTCTCCCCCATGCTTTACACTGCATCTCTACTAGTCCAGACTGGCTGCTGCTCTGTCTCTTCCCAATGCTTTACACTGCATCTCTTCTTGTCCAGACTGGCTGCTGCTCTGTCTATCCCCCATGCTTTACACTGCATCTCTACTTGTCCAGACTGGCTGCTGCTCTGTCTCTCTTTAATGCTTTACACTGCATCTCTGCTTGTCCAGACTGGCTGCTGCTCTGTCTCTCTCCAATGCTTTACACTGCATCTCTTCTTGTCCAGACTGGCTGCTGCTCTGTCTCTCTTTAATGCTTTACACTGCATCTCTGCTTGTCCAGACTGGCTGCTGCTCTGTCTCTCTCCAATGCTTTACACTGCATCTCTTCTTGTCCAGACTGGCTGCTGCTCTGTTTCCCCCATGCTTTACACTGCATCTCTACTTGTCCACGATATCAACTGAAATCAGTACACAGTCACAATGAATAGTCTCAAAACAGCATCTGAGATAAATGTACACCACAAAACCAAAATAAAATCAATGATAAATCTTCCCCATTGTATTCCCCGCACAGTATCTGCAGATGATACATTGTATGATAACATAAATTTGGAGTGCAACCAATCACAGCTCAGCTTTCACTTTACCAGAGCTCGTTAGCTGAGCTGTGATTGGTTGTTGTAGGAAAATCACTTTGTTTTTTCTCTCACACAGTTTGATAAATCTGGGCCACATAGTGTATATAGTATCTGTGGATGATACATTGTATGAGGAGAGAATGTGAAATATTTATACAATGTATCCACAACTGATACAACTGATACATGTGACTTCAAGGGGAAATTCAGTCTTAATTTTACATGTGGAGGAAACACTCAAGTCATCTGATCTCAGAAATCTCAGGAATTCAATGTCCATGTGAACAGCACCTCTGCCCAGAAACAAGTTTTGCTTTATGTATCTGGAGATGTTCAGGCTCTTCTACATATATATCTGGAGAGGTTCAGGCACCTCTATATATATCTGGAGAGGTTCAGGCTCTTCTATTTATCTGGAGAGGTTCAGGCTCCTCTATATATATCTGGAGAGGTTCGGGCTCCTC
>NW_026607879.1:42500-106913 GCF_029499605.1 Hyla sarda
GGTTCAGGCTCCTCTATATATATCTGGAGAGGTTCAGGCTCCTCTATATATATATATATATATCTGGAGAGGTTCAGACTCCTCTATATATCTGGAGAGGTTCAGGCACCTCTATATATATCTGGAGAGGTTCAGGCTCCTCTATATATCTGGAGAGGTTCCGGCTACTCTATATATCTGCAGAGGTTCAGGTTCCTCTATATATATCTGGAGAGGTTCCGGCTCCTCTATATATATCTGGAGAGGTTCAGGCTCCTCTATATATCTGGAGAGGTTCAGGCTCCTCTATATATCTGGAGAGGTTCAGGTTCCTCTATATATATCTGGAGAGGTTCCGGCTCCTCTATATATCTGGAGAGGTTCAGGCTCCTCTATATATATCTGGAGAGGTTCAGGCTCCTGTATATATCTGGAGAGGTTCAGGCTCCTCTATATATCTGAAGAGGTTCAGGCTCCTGTATATATCTGGAGAGGTTCAGGCTCCTCTATATATATCTGGAGAGGTTCAGGCTCCTGTATATATCTGGAGAGGTTCAGGCTCCTCTATATATCTGGAGAGGTTCCGGCTCCTCTATAAATACCTGGAGAGGTTCCGGCTCCTCTATAAATACCTGGAGAGGTTCCGGCTTCTCTATATATATCTGGAGAGGTTCAGGCTCCTCTATATATATATGGAGAGGTTCAGGCTCCTCTATATATCTGCAGAGGTTCAGGTTCCTCTATATATATCTGGAGAGGTTCAGGCTCCTCTATATATATATATATCTGGAGAGGTTCCGGCTCCTCTATATATATGTGGAGAGGTTCCGGCTCCTCTACATATATATATCTGGAGAGGTTCGGGCTCCTCTTTATATCTGGAGAGGTTCTGGCTCCTCTACATATATATATCTGGAGAGGTTCCGGCTCCTCTATATATATCTGGAGAGGTTCCAGCTCCTCTATATATATCTGGAGAGGTTCAGGCTCCTCTATATATATATCTGGAGAGGTTCCGGCTCCTCTATATATATCTGGAGAGGTTCCGGCTCCTCTATATATATATCTGGAGAGGTTCCGGCTCCTCTATATATATCTGGAGAGGTTCAGGCTCCTCTATATATATCTGGAGAGGTTTGGGCTCCTCTATATATATCTGGAGAGGTTCCGGCTCCTCTATATATATCTGGAGAGCTTCCGGCTCCTCTATATATATCTGGAGAGGTTCAGGCTCCTCTATATTTATCTGGAGAGGTTTGGGCTCCTCTATATATATCTGGAGAGGTTCCGGCTCCTCTATATATATATCTGGAGAGGTTCTGGCTCCTATAAATACCTGGAGAGGTCCCGGCTCCTCTATATATATCTGGAGAGATTCAGGCTCCTCTATATATATCTGGAGAGGTTCAGGCTCCTCTATATATATCTGGAGAGGTTTGGGCTCCTCTATATATATTTGGAGAGGTTCGGGCTCCTCTATATATATCTGGAGAGGTTCCGGCTCCTCTATATATCTGGAGAGGTTCAGGCTCCTCTATATATCTGGAGAGGTTCGGGCTCCTCTATATATATCTAGAGAGGTTCCGGCTCCTCTATAAATATCTGGAGAGGTTCAGGCTCCTCTATATATATCTGGAGAGGTTCTGGCTCCTCTATATATATCTGGAGAGGTTCAGGCTCCTCTATATATCCGGAGAGGTTCCGGCTCCTCTATATATATCTGGAGAGGTTCAGGCTCCTCTACATATATCTGGAGAGGTTCAGGCTCCTCTATATATATATCTGGAGAGGTTCCGGCTCCTCTATATATATCTGGAGAGGTTCCGGCTCCTCTATATATATATCTGGAGAGGTTCCGGCTCCTCTATATATATCTGGAGAGGTTCAGGCTCCACTATATATATCTGGAGAGGTTTAGGCTCCTCTATATATATCTGGAGAGGTTCCGGCTCCTCTATATATATCTGGAGAGGTTCAGGCTCCTCTATATATATCTGGAGAGGTTTGGGCTCCTCTATATATATCTGGAGAGGTTCCGGCTCCTCTATATATATCTGGAGAGCTTCCGGCTCCTCTATATATATCTGGAGAGGTTCAGGCTCCTCTATATATATCTGGAGAGGTTTGGGCTCCTCTACATATATATATCTGGAGAGGTTCCGGCTCCTCTATATATCTGCAGAGGTTCAGGTTCCTCTATATATATCTGGAGAGGTTCCGGCTCCTCTATATATATCTGGAGAGGTTCCAGCTCCTCTATATATATCTGGAGAGGTTCAGGCTCCTCTATATATATATCTGGAGAGGTTCCGGCTCCTCTATATATATCTGGAGAGGTTCCGGCTCCTCTATATATATATCTGGAGAGGTTCCGGCTCCTCTATATATATCTGGAGAGGTTCAGGCTCCTCTATATATATCTGGAAAGGTTTGGGCTCCTCTATATATATCTGGAGAGGTTCCGGCTCCTCTATATATATCTGGAGAGCTTCCGGCTCCTCTATATATATCTGGAGAGGTTCAGGCTCCTCTATATATATCTGGAGAGGTTTTGGCTCCTCTATATTTATCTGGAGAGGTTCCGGCTCCTCTATATATATATCTGGAGAGGTTCTGGCTCCTCTATAAATACCTGGAGAGGTCCCGGCTCCTCTATATATATCTGGAGAGATTCAGGCTCCTCTATATATATCTGGAGAGGTTCAGGCTCCTCTATATATATCTGGAGTGGTTTGGGCTCCTCTATATATATCTGGAGAGGTTGGGCTCCTCTATATATATCTGGAGAGGTTCCGGCTCCTCTATATATCTGGAGAGGTTCAGGCTCCTCTATATATCTGGAGAGGTTCGGGCTCCTCTATATATATCTGGAGAGGTTCCGACTCCTCTATATATATCTGGAGAGGTTCCGGCTCCTCTATATATATCTGGAGAGGTTCCGGCTCCTCTATATATATCTGGAGAGGTTCCGGCTCCTCTATATATATCTGGAGAGGTTCCAGCTCCTCTATATATATCTGGAGAGGTTCAGGCTCCTCTATATATATATATCTGGAGAGGTTCCGGCTCCTCTATATATATCTGGAGAGGTTCCGGCTCCTCTATATATATATCTGGAGAGGTTCCGGCTCCTCTATATATATCTGGAGAGGTTCAGGTTCCTCTATATATATATCTGGAGAGGTTCGGGCTCCTCTTTATATATCCGGAGAGGTTCCGGCTCCTCTATATATATCCGGAGAGGTTCCGGCTCCTCTATATATCTGGAGAGGTTCCGGCTCCTCTATATATCCGGAGAGGTTCAGGTTCCTCTATAAATATCTTGAGAGGTTCAGGCTCCTCTATATATCTGGAGAGGTTCCGGCTCCTCTATAAATACCTGGAGAGGTTCCGGCTCCTCTATATATATCTGGAGAGGTTCAGGCTCCTCTATATATCTGGAGAGGTTCAGGCTCCTGTATATATCTGGAGAGGTTCAGGCTCCTCTATATATATATCTGGAGAGGTTCAGGCTCCTGTATATATCTGGAGAGGTTCAGGCTCCTCTATATATCTGGAGAGGTTCAGGCTCCTCTATATATCTGGAGAGGTTCAGGCTCCTGTATATATCTGGAGAGGTTCAGGCTCCTCTATATATCTGGAGAGGTGCAGGCTCCTCTATATATATCTGGAGAGGTTCAGGCTCCTCTATATATCTGGAGAGGTTCCGGCTCCTCTATATATATCTGGAGAGGTTCCGGCTCCTCTATAAATACCTGGAGAGGTTCCGGCTCCTCTATATATATCTGGAGAGGTTCAGGCTCCTCTATATATCTGCAGAGGTTCAGGTTCCTCTATATATATCTGGAGAGGTTCAGGCTCCTCTATATATATATATATCTGGAGAGGTTCCGGCTCCTCTATATATATGTGGAGAGGTTCCGGCTCCTCTACATATATATATCTGGAGAGGTTCGGGCTCCTCTTTATATCTGGAGAGGTTCTGGCTCCTCTACATATATATATCTGGAGAGGTTCCGGCTCCTCTATATATCTGCAGAGGTTCAGGTTCCTCTATATATATCTGGAGAGGTTCCGGCTCCTCTATATATATCTGGAGAGGTTCCAGCTCCTCTATATATAACTGGAGAGGTTCAGGCTCCTCTATATATATATCTGGAGAGGTTCCGGCTCCTCTATATATATCTGGAGAGGTTCCGGCTCCTCTATATATATCTGGAGAGGTTCCGGCTCCTCTATATATATCTGGAGAGGTTCAGGCTCCTCTATATATATCTGGAGAGGTTTGGGCTCCTCTATATATATCTGGAGAGGTTCCGGCTCCTCTATATATATCTGGAGAGGTTCCGGCTCCTCTATATATATATCTGGAGAGGTTCCGGCTCCTCTATATATATCTGGAGAGGTTCAGGCTCCTCTATATATATCTGGAGAGGTTTGGGCTCCTCTATATATATCTGGAGAGGTTCCGGCTCCTCTATATATATCTGGAGAGCTTCCGGCTCCTCTATATATATCTGGAGAGATTCAGGCTCCTCTATATATATCTGGAGAGGTTCAGGCTCCTCTATATATATCTGGAGAGGTGTTACGCCGAGCACTCCGGGTCCCCGCTCCTCCCCGGAGCGCTCGCAACATCCTCGCAATCGCAGCGCCCCGGTCAGACCTGCTGACCGGGTGCGCTGCGATACCTCTCCCAGCCGGGATGCGATTCGCGATGCGGGTGGCGCCCGCTCGCGATGCGCACCCTGGCTCCCGTTCCTGACTCGCTCTCCGTCGGTCCTGTCCCGGCGCGCGCGGCCCCGCTCCTTAGGGCGCGCGCGCGCCGGGTCTCTACGATTTAAAGGGCCACTGCGCCGCTGATTGGCGCAGTTGGCTTAATTAGTTCATTCACCTGTGCACTTCCCTATTTAAACTCACTTCCCCTTCCCTTCCTTGCCGGATCTTGTTGCCATCGTGCCAGTGAAAGCGTTTCCCAGTGTGTTCCTAGCCTGTGTTCCAGACCTCCTGCCGTTGCCCCTGACTACGATCCTTGCTGCCTGCCCCGACCTTCTGCTACGTCCGACCTTGCTCTTGTCTACTCCCTTGTACCGCGCCTATCTTCAGCAGTCAGAGAGGTTGAGCCGTTGCTAGTGGATACGACCTGGTTGCTACCGCCGCTGCAAGACCATCCCGCTTTGCGGCGGGCTCTGGTGAAAACCAGTAGCAGCTTAGAACCGGTCCACTAGCACGGTCCACGCCAATCCCTCTCTGGCACAGAGGATCCACCTCCTGCCAGCCGAATCGTGACAAGAGGTTTGGGCTCCTCTATATATATCTGGAGAGGTTCGGGCTCCTCTATATATATCTGGAGAGGTTCCGGCTCCTCTATATATCTGGAGAGGTTCAGGCTCCTCTATATATCTGGAGAGGTTCGGGCTCCTCTATATATATCTGGAGAGGTTCCGGCTCCTCTATGTATATCTGGAGAGGTTCAGGCTCCTCTATATATATCTGGAGAGGTTCCAGCTCCTCTATATATATCTGGAGAGGTTCCGGCTCCTCTATATATCTGGAGAGGTTCCAGCTCCTCTATATATATCTGGAGAGGTTCCGGCTCCTCTATATATATCTGGAGAGGTTCAGGCTCCTCTATATATCCGGAGAGGTTCCGGCTCCTCTATATATATCTGGAGAGGTTCAGGCTCCTCTACATATATCTGGAGAGGTTCAGGCTCCTCTATATATATCTGAAGAGGTTCCGGCTCCTCTATATATATCTGGAGAGGTTCGGGCTCCTCTATATATATCTGGAGAGGTTCCGGCTCCTCTATATATATCTGGAGAGGTTCAGGTTCCTCTATATATATATATATCTGGAGAGGTTCGGGCTCCTCTTTATATATCCGGAGAGGTTCTGGCTCCTCTATATATATCTGGAGAGGTTCCGGCTCCTCTATATATCTGGAGAGGTTCAGGCTCCTCTATATATATATATCTGGAGAGGTTCAGGCTCCTCTATATATATCTGGAGAGGTTCAGGCTCCTCTATATATCCGGAGAGGTTCCGGCTCCTCTATATATATCTGGAGAGGTTCAGGCTCCTCTATATATCTGGAGAGGTTCCGGTTCCTCTATATATATCTGGAGATGTTCCGGCTCCTCTATATATATCTGGAGAGGTTCAGGTTCCTCTATATATATCTGGAGAGGTCCCGGCTCCTTAATAAATACCTGGAGAGGTCCCGGCTCCTCTATATATATCTGGAGAGGTTCCGGCTCCTCTATATATATCTGGAGAGGTTCCGGCTCCTCTATATATATCCGGAGAGGTTCCGGCTCCTCTATATATCTGGAGAGGTCCCGGCTCCTCTATATATATCTGGAGAGGTTCCGGCTCCTCTATATATATCTGGAGAGGTTCCGGCTCCTCTATATATATCTGGAGAGTTTCAGGCTCCTCTATATATATCTGGAGAGGTTCAGGCTCCTCTATATATATCTGGAGAGGTTCAGGCTCCTCTATATATATATATCTGGAGAGGTTCCGGCTCCTCTATATATATGTGGAGAGGTTCCGGCTCCTCTACATATATATATTTGGAGAGGTTCGGGCTCCTCTTTATATCTGGAGAGGTTCTGGCTCCTCTACATATATATATCTGGAGAGGTTCCGGCTCCTCTATATATCTGCAGAGGTTCAGGTTCCTCTATATATATCTGGAGAGGTTCCGGCTCCTCTATATATATCTGGAGAGGTTCCAGCTCCTCTATATATATCTGGAGAGGTTCAGGCTCCTCTATATATATATCTGGAGAGGTTCCGGCTCCTCTATATATATATCTGGAGAGGTTCCGGCTCCTCTATATATATATCTGGAGAGGTTCCGGCTCCTCTATATATATCTGGAGAGGTTCAGGCTCCTCTATATATATCTGGAGAGGTTTGGACTCCTCTATATATATCTGGAGAGGTTCCGGCTCCTCTATATATATCTGGAGAGCTTCCGGCTCCTCTATATATATCTGGAGAGGTTCAGGCTCCTCTATATATATCTGGAGAGGTTTGGGCTCCTCTATATATATCTGGAGAGGTTCCGGCTCCTCTATATATATATCTGGAGAGGTTCTGGCTCCTCTATAAATACCTGGAGAGGTCCCGGCTCCTCTATATATATCTGGAGAGGTTCCGGTTCCTCTATATATATCTGGAGAGCTTCCGGCTCCTCTATATATATCTGGAGAGGTTCAGGCTCCTCTATCTATATCTGGAGAGGTTCAGGCTCCTCTATATATATCTGGAGAGGTCCCGGCTCCTCTATATATATCTGGAGAGGTTCAGGCTCCTCTATATATATCTGGAGAGGTTCAGGCTCCTCTATATATATCTGGAGAGGTTTGGGCTCCTCTTTATATATCTGGAGAGGTTCAGGCTCCTCTATATATCTGGAGAGGTTCCGGCTCCTCTATATATATCTGGAGAGGTTCAGGCTCCTCTATATATATCTGGAGAGGTTCCGGCTCCTCTATATATATCTGGAGAGGTTCAGGCTCCTCTATATATCCGGAGAGGTTCCGGCTCCTCTATATATATCTGGAGAGGTTCCGGCTCCTCTATATATATCTGGAGAGGTTCCGGCTCCTCTATATATATCTGGAGAGGTTCAGGCTCCTCTATATATATCTGGAGAGGTTCAGGCTCCTCTATATATCCGGAGAGGTTCCGGCTCCTCTATATATCCGGAGAGGTTCCGGCTCCTCTATATATATCTGGAGAGGTTCAGGCTCCTCTATATATCTGGAGAGGTTCCGGTTCCTCTATATATATCTGGAGATGTTCCGGCTCCTCTATATATATCTGGAGAGGTTCAGGTTCCTCTATATATATCTGGAGAGGTCCCGGCTCCTTAATAAATACCTGGAGAGGTCCCGGCTCCTCTATATATATCTGGAGAGGTTCCGGCTCCTCTATATATATCTGGAGAGGTTCCGGCTCCTCTATATATATCTGGAGAGGTTCCGGCTCCTCTATATATATCTGGAGAGTTTCAGGCTCCTCTATATATATCTGGAGAGGTTCAGGCTCCTCTATATATATCTGGAGAGGTTCCGGCTCCTCTATATATATCTGGAGAGGTTCCGGCTCCTCTATGAATAAATGGAGAGGTCCCGGCTCCTCTATATATATCTGGAGAGGTTCCGGCTCCTCTATAAATACCTGGAGAGGTCCCGGCTCCTCTATATATATCTGGAGAGGTCCCGGCTCCTCTATATATATATATCTGGAGAGGTTCAGGCTCCTCTATATATATCTGGAGAGGTTCCGGCTCTTCTATATATATCTGGAGAGGTCCCGGCTCCTCTATATATATCTGGAGAGGTTCCGGCTCCTCTATATATATCTGGAGAGGTTCCGGCTCCTCTATATATCTGGAGAGGTTCCGGTTCCTCTATATATATCTGGAGAGGTTCCGGCTCCTCTATATATATCTGGAGAGGTTCCGGCTCCTCTATATATATCTGGAGAGGTTCCGGCTCCTCTATATATATCAGGAGAGGTTCCGGCTCCTCTATATATATCTGGAGAGGTTCAGGCTCCTCTATATATATCTGGAGAGGTTCAGGCTCCTCTATATATCTGGAGAGGTTCCGGTTCCTCTATATATATCTGGAGATGTTCCGGCTCCTCTATATATATCTGGAGAGGTTCAGGTTCCTCTATATATATCTGGAGAGGTCCCGGCTCCTTAATAAATACCTGGAGAGGTCCCGGCTCCTCTATATATATCTGGAGAGGTTCCGGCTCCTCTATATATATCTGGAGAGGTTCCGGCTCCTCTATATATATCCGGAGAGGTTCCGGCTCCTCTATATATCTGGAGAGGTCCCGGCTCCTCTATATATATCTGGAGAGGTTCCGGCTCCTCTATATATATCTGGAGAGGTTCCGGCTCCTCTATATATATCTGGAGAGTTTCAGGCTCCTCTATATATATCTGGAGAGGTTCAGGCTCCTCTATATATATCTGGAGAGGTTCAGGCTCCTCTATATATATATATATCTGGAGAGGTTCCGGCTCCTCTATATATATGTGGAGAGGTTCCGGCTCCTCTACATATATATATTTGGAGAGGTTCGGGCTCCTCTTTATATCTGGAGAGGTTCTGGCTCCTCTACATATATATATCTGGAGAGGTTCCGGCTCCTCTATATATCTGCAGAGGTTCCAGCTCCTCTATATATATCTGGAGAGGTTCAGGCTCCTCTATATATATATCTGGAGAGGTTCCGGCTCCTCTATATATATCTGGAGAGGTTCGGGCTCCTCTATATATATCTGGAGAGGTTCCGGCTCCTCTATATATCTGGAGAGGTTCAGGCTCCTCTATATATCTGGAGAGGTTCGGGCTCCTCTATATATATCTGGAGAGGTTCCGGCTCCTCTATATATATCTGGAGAGGTTCAGGCTCCTCTATATATATCTGGAGAGGTTCCAGCTCCTCTATATATATCTGGAGAGGTTCCGGCTCCTCTATATATCTGGAGAGGTTCCAGCTCCTCTATATATATCTGGAGAGGTTCCGGCTCCTCTATATATATCTGGAGAGGTTCAGGCTCCTCTATATATCCGGAGAGGTTCCGGCTCCTCTATATATATCTGGAGAGGTTCAGGCTCCTCTACATATATCTGGAGAGGTTCAGGCTCCTCTATATATATCTGAAGAGGTTCCGGCTCCTCTATATATATCTGGAGAGGTTCGGGCTCCTCTATATATATCTGGAGAGGTTCCGGCTCCTCTATATATATCTGGAGAGGTTCAGGTTCCTCTATATATATATATATCTGGAGAGGTTCGGGCTCCTCTTTATATATCCGGAGAGGTTCTGGCTCCTCTATATATATCTGGAGAGGTTCCGGCTCCTCTATATATCTGGAGAGGTTCAGGCTCCTCTATATATATATATCTGGAGAGGTTCAGGCTCCTCTATATATATCTGGAGAGGTTCAGGCTCCTCTATATATCCGGAGAGGTTCCGGCTCCTCTATATATATCTGGAGAGGTTCAGGCTCCTCTATATATCTGGAGAGGTTCCGGTTCCTCTATATATATCTGGAGATGTTCCGGCTCCTCTATATATATCTGGAGAGGTTCAGGTTCCTCTATATATATCTGGAGAGGTCCCGGCTCCTTAATAAATACCTGGAGAGGTCCCGGCTCCTCTATATATATCTGGAGAGGTTCCGGCTCCTCTATATATATCTGGAGAGGTTCCGGCTCCTCTATATATATCCGGAGAGGTTCCGGCTCCTCTATATATCTGGAGAGGTCCCGGCTCCTCTATATATATCTGGAGAGGTTCCGGCTCCTCTATATATATCTGGAGAGGTTCCGGCTCCTCTATATATATCTGGAGAGTTTCAGGCTCCTCTATATATATCTGGAGAGGTTCAGGCTCCTCTATATATATCTGGAGAGGTTCAGGCTCCTCTATATATATATATCTGGAGAGGTTCCGGCTCCTCTATATATATGTGGAGAGGTTCCGGCTCCTCTACATATATATATTTGGAGAGGTTCGGGCTCCTCTTTATATCTGGAGAGGTTCTGGCTCCTCTACATATATATATCTGGAGAGGTTCCGGCTCCTCTATATATCTGCAGAGGTTCAGGTTCCTCTATATATATCTGGAGAGGTTCCGGCTCCTCTATATATATCTGGAGAGGTTCCAGCTCCTCTATATATATCTGGAGAGGTTCAGGCTCCTCTATATATATATCTGGAGAGGTTCCGGCTCCTCTATATATATATCTGGAGAGGTTCCGGCTCCTCTATATATATATCTGGAGAGGTTCCGGCTCCTCTATATATATCTGGAGAGGTTCAGGCTCCTCTGTATATATCTGGAGAGGTTTGGGCTCCTCTATATATATCTGGAGAGGTTCCGGCTCCTCTATATATATCTGGAGAGCTTCCGGCTCCTCTATATATATCTGGAGAGGTTCAGGCTCCTCTATATATATCTGGAGAGGTTTGGGCTCCTCTATATATATCTGGAGAGGTTCCGGCTCCTCTATATATATATCTGGAGAGGTTCTGGCTCCTCTATAAATACCTGGAGAGGTCCCGGCTCCTCTATATATATCTGGAGAGGTTCCGGTTCCTCTATATATATCTGGAGAGCTTCCGGCTCCTCTATATATATCTGGAGAGGTTCAGGCTCCTCTATCTATATCTGGAGAGGTTCAGGCTCCTCTATATATATCTGGAGAGGTCCCGGCTCCTCTATATATATCTGGAGAGGTTCAGGCTCCTCTATATATATCTGGAGAGGTTCAGGCTCCTCTATATATATCTGGAGAGGTTTGGGCTCCTCTTTATATATCTGGAGAGGTTCAGGCTCCTCTATATATCTGGAGAGGTTCCGGCTCCTCTATATATATCTGGAGAGGTTCAGGCTCCTCTATATATATCTGGAGAGGTTCCGGCTCCTCTATATATATCTGGAGAGTTTCAGGCTCCTCTATATATCCGGAGAGGTTCCGGCTCCTCTATATATATCTGGAGAGGTTCCGGCTCCTCTATATATATCTGGAGAGGTTCCGGCTCCTCTATATATATCTGGAGAGGTTCAGGCTCCTCTATATATATCTGGAGAGGTTCAGGCTCCTCTATATATCCGGAGAGGTTCCGGCTCCTCTATATATCCGGAGAGGTTCCGGCTCCTCTATATATATCTGGAGAGGTTCAGGCTCCTCTATATATCTGGAGAGGTTCCGGTTCCTCTATATATATCTGGAGATGTTCCGGCTCCTCTATATATATCTGGAGAGGTTCAGGTTCCTCTATATATATCTGGAGAGGTCCCGGCTCCTTAATAAATACCTGGAGAGGTCCCGGCTCCTCTATATATATCTGGAGAGGTTCCGGCTCCTCTATATATATCTGGAGAGGTTCCGGCTCCTCTATATATATCTGGAGAGGTTCCGGCTCCTCTATATATATCTGGAGAGTTTCAGGCTCCTCTATATATATCTGGAGAGGTTCAGGCTCCTCTATATATATCTGGAGAGGTTCCGGCTCCTCTATATATATCTGGAGAGGTTCCGGCTCCTCTATAAATAAATGGAGAGGTCCCGGCTCCTCTATATATATCTGGAGAGGTTCCGGCTCCTCTATAAATACCTGGAGAGGTCCCGGCTCCTCTATATATATCTGGAGAGGTCCCGGCTCCTCTATATATATATATCTGGAGAGGTTCAGGCTCCTCTATATATATCTGGAGAGGTTCCGGCTCTTCTATATATATCTGGAGAGGTCCCGGCTCCTCTATATATATCTGGAGAGGTTCCGGCTCCTCTATATATATCTGGAGAGGTTCCGGCTCCTCTATATATCTGGAGAGGTTCCGGTTCCTCTATATATATCTGGAGAGGTTCCGGCTCCTCTATATATATCTGGAGAGGTTCCGGCTCCTCTATATATATCTGGAGAGGTTCCGGCTCCTCTATATATATCAGGAGAGGTTCCGGCTCCTCTATATATATCTGGAGAGGTTCAGGCTCCTCTATATATATCTGGAGAGGTTCAGGCTCCTCTATATATCTGGAGAGGTTCCGGTTCCTCTATATATATCTGGAGATGTTCCGGCTCCTCTATATATATCTGGAGAGGTTCAGGTTCCTCTATATATATCTGGAGAGGTCCCGGCTCCTTAATAAATACCTGGAGAGGTCCCGGCTCCTCTATATATATCTGGAGAGGTTCCGGCTCCTCTATATATATCTGGAGAGGTTCTGGCTCCTCTATATATATCCGGAGAGGTTCCGGCTCCTCTATATATCTGGAGAGGTCCCGGCTCCTCTATATATATCTGGAGAGGTTCCGGCTCCTCTATATATATCTGGAGAGGTTCCGGCTCCTCTATATATATCTGGAGAGTTTCAGGCTCCTCTATATATATCTGGAGAGGTTCAGGCTCCTCTATATATATCTGGAGAGGTTCAGGCTCCTCTATATATATATATATCTGGAGAGGTTCCGGCTCCTCTATATATATGTGGAGAGGTTCCGGCTCCTCTACATATATATATTTGGAGAGGTTCGGGCTCCTCTTTATATCTGGAGAGGTTCTGGCTCCTCTACATATATATATCTGGAGAGGTTCCGGCTCCTCTATATATCTGCAGAGGTTCCAGCTCCTCTATATATATCTGGAGAGGTTCAGGCTCCTCTATATATATATCTGGAGAGGTTCCGGCTCCTCTATATATATCTGGAGAGGTTCGGGCTCCTCTATATATATCTGGAGAGGTTCCGGCTCCTCTATATATCTGGAGAGGTTCAGGCTCCTCTATATATCTGGAGAGGTTCGGGCTCTTCTATATATATCTGGAGAGGTTCCGGCTCCTCTATATATATCTGGAGAGGTTCAGGCTCCTCTATATATATCTGGAGAGGTTCCAGCTCCTCTATATATATCTGGAGAGGTTCCGGCTCCTCTATATATCTGGAGAGGTTCCAGCTCCTCTATATATATCTGGAGAGGTTCCGGCTCCTCTATATATATCTGGAGAGGTTCAGGCTCCTCTATATATCCGGAGAGGTTCCGGCTCCTCTATATATATCTGGAGAGGTTCAGGCTCCTCTACATATATCTGGAGAGGTTCAGGCTCCTCTATATATATCTGAAGAGGTTCCGGCTCCTCTATATATATCTGGAGAGGTTCGGGCTCCTCTATATATATCTGGAGAGGTTCCGGCTCCTCTATATATATCTGGAGAGGTTCAGGTTCCTCTATATATATATATATCTGGAGAGGTTCGGGCTCCTCTTTATATATCCGGAGAGGTTCTGGCTCCTCTATATATATCTGGAGAGGTTCCGGCTCCTCTATATATCTGGAGAGGTTCAGGCTCCTCTATATATATATATCTGGAGAGGTTCAGGCTCCTCTATATATATCTGGAGAGGTTCAGGCTCCTCTATATATCCGGAGAGGTTCCGGCTCCTCTATATATATCTGGAGAGGTTCAGGCTCCTCTATATATCTGGAGAGGTTCCGGTTCCTCTATATATATCTGGAGATGTTCCGGCTCCTCTATATATATCTGGAGAGGTTCAGGTTCCTCTATATATATCTGGAGAGGTCCCGGCTCCTTAATAAATACCTGGAGAGGTCCCGGCTCCTCTATATATATCTGGAGAGGTTCCGGCTCCTCTATATATATCTGGAGAGGTTCCGGCTCCTCTATATATATCCGGAGAGGTTCCGGCTCCTCTATATATCTGGAGAGGTCCCGGCTCCTCTATATATATCTGGAGAGGTTCCGGCTCCTCTATATATATCTGGAGAGGTTCCGGCTCCTCTATATATATCTGGAGAGTTTCAGGCTCCTCTATATATATCTGGAGAGGTTCAGGCTCCTCTATATATATCTGGAGAGGTTCAGGCTCCTCTATATATATATATCTGGAGAGGTTCCGGCTCCTCTATATATATGTGGAGAGGTTCCGGCTCCTCTACATATATATATTTGGAGAGGTTCGGGCTCCTCTTTATATCTGGAGAGGTTCTGGCTCCTCTACATATATATATCTGGAGAGGTTCCGGCTCCTCTATATATCTGCAGAGGTTCAGGTTCCTCTATATATATCTGGAGAGGTTCCGGCTCCTCTATATATATCTGGAGAGGTTCCAGCTCCTCTATATATATCTGGAGAGGTTCAGGCTCCTCTATATATATATCTGGAGAGGTTCCGGCTCCTCTATATATATATCTGGAGAGGTTCCGGCTCCTCTATATATATATCTGGAGAGGTTCCGGCTCCTCTATATATATCTGGAGAGGTTCAGGCTCCTCTGTATATATCTGGAGAGGTTTGGGCTCCTCTATATATATCTGGAGAGGTTCCGGCTCCTCTATATATATCTGGAGAGCTTCCGGCTCCTCTATATATATCTGGAGAGGTTCAGGCTCCTCTATATATATCTGGAGAGGTTTGGGCTCCTCTATATATATCTGGAGAGGTTCCGGCTCCTCTATATATATATCTGGAGAGGTTCTGGCTCCTCTATAAATACCTGGAGAGGTCCCGGCTCCTCTATATATATCTGGAGAGGTTCCGGTTCCTCTATATATATCTGGAGAGCTTCCGGCTCCTCTATATATATCTGGAGAGGTTCAGGCTCCTCTATCTATATCTGGAGAGGTTCAGGCTCCTCTATATATATCTGGAGAGGTCCCGGCTCCTCTATATATATCTGGAGAGGTTCAGGCTCCTCTATATATATCTGGAGAGGTTCAGGCTCCTCTATATATATCTGGAGAGGTTTGGGCTCCTCTTTATATATCTGGAGAGGTTCAGGCTCCTCTATATATCTGGAGAGGTTCCGGCTCCTCTATATATATCTGGAGAGGTTCAGGCTCCTCTATATATATCTGGAGAGGTTCCGGCTCCTCTATATATATCTGGAGAGGTTCCGGCTCCTCTATAAATAAATGGAGAGGTCCCGGCTCCTCTATATATATCTGGAGAGGTTCCGGCTCCTCTATAAATACCTGGAGAGGTCCCGGCTCCTCTATATATATCTGGAGAGGTCCCGGCTCCTCTATATATATATATCTGGAGAGGTTCAGGCTCCTCTATATATATCTGGAGAGGTTCCGGCTCTTCTATATATATCTGGAGAGGTCCCGGCTCCTCTATATATATCTGGAGAGGTTCCGGCTCCTCTATATATATCTGGAGAGGTTCCGGCTCCTCTATATATCTGGAGAGGTTCTGGTTCCTCTATATATATCTGGAGAGGTTCCGGCTCCTCTATATATATCTGGAGAGGTTCCGGCTCCTCTATATATATCTGGAGAGGTTCCGGCTCCTCTATATATATCAGGAGAGGTTCCGGCTCCTCTATATATATCTGGAGAGGTTCAGGCTCCTCTATATATATCTGGAGAGGTTCAGGCTCCTCTATATATCTGGAGAGGTTCCGGTTCCTCTATATATATCTGGAGATGTTCCGGCTCCTCTATATATATCTGGAGAGGTTCAGGTTCCTCTATATATATCTGGAGAGGTCCCGGCTCCTTAATAAATACCTGGAGAGGTCCCGGCTCCTCTATATATATCTGGAGAGGTTCCGGCTCCTCTATATATATCTGGAGAGGTTCCGGCTCCTCTATATATATCCGGAGAGGTTCCGGCTCCTCTATATATCTGGAGAGGTCCCGGCTCCTCTATATATATCTGGAGAGGTTCCGGCTCCTCTATATATATCTGGAGAGGTTCCGGCTCCTCTATATATATCTGGAGAGTTTCAGGCTCCTCTATATATATCTGGAGAGGTTCAGGCTCCTCTATATATATCTGGAGAGGTTCAGGCTCCTCTATATATATATATATCTGGAGAGGTTCCGGCTCCTCTATATATATGTGGAGAGGTTCCGGCTCCTCTACATATATATATTTGGAGAGGTTCGGGCTCCTCTTTATATCTGGAGAGGTTCTGGCTCCTTTACATATATATATATGGAGAGGTTCCGGCTCCTCTATATATCTGCAGAGGTTCCAGCTCCTCTATATATATCTGGAGAGGTTCAGGCTCCTCTATATATATATCTGGAGAGGTTCCGGCTCCTCTATATATATCTGGAGAGGTTCGGGCTCCTCTATATATATCTGGAGAGGTTCCGGCTCCTCTATATATCTGGAGAGGTTCAGGCTCCTCTATATATCTGGAGAGGTTCGGGCTCCTCTATATATATCTGGAGAGGTTCCGGCTCCTCTATATATATCTGGAGAGGTTCAGGCTCCTCTATATATATCTGGAGAGGTTCCAGCTCCTCTATATATATCTGGAGAGGTTCCGGCTCCTCTATATATCTGGAGAGGTTCCAGCTCCTCTATATATATCTGGAGAGGTTCCGGCTCCTCTATATATATCTGGAGAGGTTCAGGCTCCTCTATATATCCGGAGAGGTTCCGGCTCCTCTATATATATCTGGAGAGGTTCAGGCTCCTCTACATATATCTGGAGAGGTTCAGGCTCCTCTATATATATCTGAAGAGGTTCCGGCTCCTCTATATATATCTGGAGAGGTTCGGGCTCCTCTATATATATCTGGAGAGGTTCCGGCTCCTCTATATATATCTGGAGAGGTTCAGGTTCCTCTATATATATATATATCTGGAGAGGTTCGGGCTCCTCTTTATATATCCGGAGAGGTTCTGGCTCCTCTATATATATCTGGAGAGGTTCCGGCTCCTCTATATATCTGGAGAGGTTCAGGCTCCTCTATATATATATATCTGGAGAGGTTCAGGCTCCTCTATATATATCTGGAGAGGTTCAGGCTCCTCTATATATCCGGAGAGGTTCCGGCTCCTCTATATATATCTGGAGAGGTTCAGGCTCCTCTATATATCTGGAGAGGTTCCGGTTCCTCTATATATATCTGGAGATGTTCCGGCTCCTCTATATATATCTGGAGAGGTTCAGGTTCCTCTATATATATCTGGAGAGGTCCCGGCTCCTTAATAAATACCTGGAGAGGTCCCGGCTCCTCTATATATATCTGGAGAGGTTCCGGCTCCTCTATATATATCTGGAGAGGTTCCGGCTCCTCTATATATATCCGGAGAGGTTCCGGCTCCTCTATATATCTGGAGAGGTCCCGGCTCCTCTATATATATCTGGAGAGGTTCCGGCTCCTCTATATATATCTGGAGAGGTTCCGGCTCCTCTATATATATCTGGAGAGTTTCAGGCTCCTCTATATATATCTGGAGAGGTTCAGGCTCCTCTATATATATCTGGAGAGGTTCAGGCTCCTCTATATATATATATCTGGAGAGGTTCCGGCTCCTCTATATATATGTGGAGAGGTTCCGGCTCCTCTACATATATATATTTGGAGAGGTTCGGGCTCCTCTTTATATCTGGAGAGGTTCTGGCTCCTCTACATATATATATCTGGAGAGGTTCCGGCTCCTCTATATATCTGCAGAGGTTCAGGTTCCTCTATATATATCTGGAGAGGTTCCGGCTCCTCTATATATATCTGGAGAGGTTCCAGCTCCTCTATATATATATCTGGAGAGGTTCCGGCTCCTCTATATATATATCTGGAGAGGTTCCGGCTCCTCTATATATATCTGGAGAGGTTCAGGCTCCTCTACATATATCTGGAGAGGTTCAGGCTCCTCTATATATATCTGAAGAGGTTCCGGCTCCTCTATATATATCTGGAGAGGTTCGGGCTCCTCTATATATATCTGGAGAGGTTCCGGCTCCTCTATATATATCTGGAGAGGTTCAGGTTCCTCTATATATATATATATCTGGAGAGGTTCGGGCTCCTCTTTATATATCCGGAGAGGTTCTGGCTCCTCTATATATATCTGGAGAGGTTCCGGCTCCTCTATATATCTGGAGAGGTTCAGGCTCCTCTATATATATATATCTGGAGAGGTTCAGGCTCCTCTATATATATCTGGAGAGGTTCAGGCTCCTCTATATATCCGGAGAGGTTCCGGCTCCTCTATATATATCTGGAGAGGTTCAGGCTCCTCTATATATCTGGAGAGGTTCCGGTTCCTCTATATATATCTGGAGATGTTCCGGCTCCTCTATATATATCTGGAGAGGTTCAGGTTCCTCTATATATATCTGGAGAGGTCCCGGCTCCTTAATAAATACCTGGAGAGGTCCCGGCTCCTCTATATATATCTGGAGAGGTTCCGGCTCCTCTATATATATCTGGAGAGGTTCCGGCTCCTCTATATATATCCGGAGAGGTTCCGGCTCCTCTATATATCTGGAGAGGTCCCGGCTCCTCTATATATATCTGGAGAGGTTCCGGCTCCTCTATATATATCTGGAGAGGTTCCGGCTCCTCTATATATATCTGGAGAGTTTCAGGCTCCTCTATATATATCTGGAGAGGTTCAGGCTCCTCTATATATATCTGGAGAGGTTCAGGCTCCTCTATATATATATATCTGGAGAGGTTCCGGCTCCTCTATATATATGTGGAGAGGTTCCGGCTCCTCTACATATATATATTTGGAGAGGTTCGGGCTCCTCTTTATATCTGGAGAGGTTCTGGCTCCTCTACATATATATATCTGGAGAGGTTCCGGCTCCTCTATATATCTGCAGAGGTTCAGGTTCCTCTATATATATCTGGAGAGGTTCCGGCTCCTCTATATATATCTGGAGAGGTTCCAGCTCCTCTATATATATATCTGGAGAGGTTCCGGCTCCTCTATATATATATCTGGAGAGGTTCCGGCTCCTCTATATATATCTGGAGAGGTTCCGGCTCCTCTATATATATATCTGGAGAGGTTCCGGCTCCTCTATATATATCTGGAGAGGTTCAGGCTCCTCTATATATATCTGGAGAGGTTCGGGCTCCTCTATATATATCTGGAGAGGTTCCGGCTCCTCTATATATATCTGGAGAGCTTCCGGCTCCTCTATATATATCTGGAGAGGTTCAGGCTCCTCTATATATATCTGGAGAGGTTTGGGCTCCTCTATATATATCTGGAGAGGTTCCGGCTCCTCTATATATATCTGGAGAGGTTTGGGCTCCTCTATATATATCTGGAGAGGTTCCGGCTCCTCTATATATATCTGGAGAGGTTCTGGCTCCTCTATAAATACCTGGAGAGGTCCCGGCTCCTCTATATATATCTGGAGAGATTCAGGCTCCTCTATCTATATCTGGAGAGGTTCAGGCTCCTCTATATATATCTGGAGAGGTCCCGGCTCCTCTATATATATCTGGAGAGGTTCAGGCTCCTCTATATATATCTGGAGAGGTTCAGGCTCCTCTATATATATCTGGAGAGGTTTGGGCTCCTCTTTATATATCTGGAGAGGTTCAGGCTCCTCTATATATCTGGAGAGGTTCCGGCTCCTCTATATATATCTGGAGAGGTTCAGGCTCCTCTATATATATCTGGAGAGGTTCCGGCTCCTCTATATATATCTGGAGAGGTTCAGGCTCCTCTATATATCCGGAGAGGTTCCGGCTCCTCTATATATATCTGGAGAGGTTCCGGCTCCTCTATATATATCTGGAGAGGTTCCGGCTCCTCTATATATATCTGGAGAGGTTCAGGCTCCTCTATATATATCTGGAGAGGTTCAGGCTCCTCTATATATCCGGAGAGGTTCCGGCTCCTTTATATATCCGGAGAGGTTCCGGCTCCTCTATATATATCTGGAGAGGTTCAGGCTCCTCTATATATCTGGAAAGGTTCCGGTTCCTCTATATATATCTGGAGATGTTCCGGCTCCTCTATATATATCTGGAGAGGTTCAGGTTCCTCTATATATATCTGGAGAGGTCCCGGCTCCTTAATAAATACCTGGAGAGGTCCCGGCTCCTCTATATATATCTGGAGAGGTTCCGGCTCCTCTATATATATCTGGAGAGGTTCCGGCTCCTCTATATATATCTGGAGAGTTTCAGGCTCCTCTATATATATCTGGAGAGGTTCAGGCTCCTCTATATATATCTGGAGAGGTTCCGGCTCCTCTATATATATCTGGAGAGGTTCCGGCTCCTCTATAAATACCTGGAGAGGTCCCGGCTCCTCTATATATATCTGGAGAGGTTCCGGCTCCTCTATAAATACCTGGAGAGGTCCCGGCTCCTCTATATATATCTGGAGAGGTCCCGGCTCCTCTATATATATATATCTGGAGAGGTTCCGGCTCCTCTATATATCTGGAGAGGTTCCGGTTCCTCTATATATATCTGGAGAGGTTCCGGCTCCTCTATATATATCTGGAGAGGTTCCGGCACCTCTATATATATCTGGAGAGGTTCCGGCTCCTCTATATATATCAGGAGAGGTTCCGGCTCCTCTATATATATCTGGAGAGGTTCAGGCTCCTCTATATATATCTGGAGAGGTTCAGGCTCCTCTATATATCTGGAGAGGTTCCGGTTCCTCTATATATATCTGGAGATGTTCCGGCTCCTCTATATATATCTGGAGAGGTTCAGGTTCCTCTATATATATCTGGAGAGGTCCCGGCTCCTCTACATATATATATTTGGAGAGGTTCGGGCTCCTCTTTATATCTGGAGAGGTTCTGGCTCCTCTACATATATATATCTGGAGAGGTTCCGGCTCCTCTATATATCTGCAGAGGTTCAGGTTCCTCTATATATATCTGGAGAGGTTCCGGCTCCTCTATATATATCTGGAGAGGTTCCAGCTCCTCTATATATATCTGGAGAGGTTCCAGCTCCTCTATATATATCTGGAGAGGTTCAGGCTCCTCTATATATATATCTGGAGAGGTTCCGGCTCCTCTATATATATCTGGAGAGGTTCCGGCTCCTCTATATATATATCTGGAGAGGTTCCGGCTCCTCTATATATATCTGGAGAGGTTCAGGCTCCTCTATATATATCTGGAGAGGTTTGGGCTCCTCTATATATATCTGGAGAGGTTCCGGCTCCTCTATCTATATCTGGAGAGCTTCCAGCTCCTCTATATATATCTGGAGAGGTTCAGGCTCCTCTATATATATCTGGAGAGGTTTGGGCTCCTCTATATATATCTGGAGAGGTTCCGGCTCCTCTATATATATATCTGGAGACGTTCTGGCTCCTCTATAAATACCTGGAGAGGTCCCGGCTCCTCTATATATATCTGGAGAGGTTCCGGTTCCTCTATATATATCTGGAGAGCTTCCGGCTCCTCTATATATATCTGGAGAGGTTCAGGCTCCTCTATCTATATCTGGAGAGGTTCAGGCTCCTCTATATATATCTGGAGAGGTCCCGGCTCCTCTATATATATCTGGAGAGGTTCAGGCTCCTCTATATATATCTGGAGAGGTTCAGGCTCCTCTATATATATCTGGAGAGGTTTGGGCTCCTCTTTATATATCTGGAGAGGTTCGGGCTCCTCTATATATATCTGGAGAGGTTCCGGCTCCTCTGTATATCTGGAGAGGTTCAGGCTCCTCTATATATCTGGAGAGGTTCGGGCTCCTCTATATATATCTGGAGAGGTTCCGGCTCCTCTATATATATCTGGAGAGGTTCAGGCTCCTCTATATATCTGGAGAGGTTCGGGCTCCTCTATATATATCTGGAGAGGTCCCGGCTCCTCTATAAATACCTGGAGAGGTCTCGGCTCCTCTATATATATCTGGAGAGGTTCAGACTCCTCTATATATATCTGGAGAGGTTTCGGCTCCTCTATATATCTGGAGAGGTTCCGGTTCCTCTATATATATCTGGAGAGGTTCCGGCTCCTCTATATATATCTGGAGAGGTTCAGGCTCCTCTACATATATCCGGAGAGGTTCCGGCTCCTCTATATATATCTGGAGAGGTCCCGGCTCCTCTATAAATACCTGGAGAGGTCTCGGCTCCTCTATATATATCTGGAGAGGTTCAGACTCCTCTATATATATCTGGAGAGGTCTCGGCTCCTCTATATATATCTGGAGAGGTTCAGACTCCTCTATATATATCTGGAGAGGTTTCGGCTCCTCTATATATATCTGGAGAGGTTCCGGCTCCTCTATATATATCTGGAGAGGTTCCGGCTCCTCTATATATATCTGGAGAGGTTCCGGCTCCTCTATATATATCTGGAGAGGTTCCGGCTCCTCTATATATCTGGAGAGGTTCCGGTTCCTCTATATATATCTGGAGAGGTTCAGGTTCCTCTATATATATCTGGAGAGGTTCCGGTTCCTCTATATATATCTGGAGAGGTTCAGGTTCCTCTATATATATATATATCTGGAGAGGTTCCGGTTCCTCTATATATATCTGGAGAGGTTCCGGCTCCTCTATATATATCTGGAGAGGTTCCGGCTCCTCTATATATATCTGGAGAGGTTCCGGCTCCTCTATATATCTGGAGAGGTTCCGGCTCCTCTATATATATCTGGAGAGGTTCAGGCTCCTCTATATATATCTGGAGAGGTTCGGGCTCCTCTATATATATCTGGAGAGGTTCCGGCTCCTCTATATATATCTGGAGAGGTTCCGGCTCCTCTATATATATCTGGAGAGGTTCCGGCTCCTCTATATATCTGGAGAGGTTCCGGCTCCTCTATATATATCTGGAGAGGTTCCGGCTCCTCTATATATCTGGAGAGGTTCCGGCTCCTCTATATATATCTGGAGAGGTTCCGGCTCCTCCATATATCTGGAGAGGTTCCGTCTGTGTGAAGTCTACAGGATCTGGACAGTACGCTGAGGAGTAATCTCTGGTGTATACTGTAACCTTATAGATTTTGTGCCTCTCTGGAGATCACAACCACCACGATCCCTGTTCTGCTGTGAGAGACACCAGAAACGTGTCTATCCGGATCACATTGCACTGAACCATGGATGAGCCAGCCCGGCACTGTACATGTGAATAAACTACAGCTGTGCATGCTGGGACTTGTGGTTCATTATAATCATAGAGGGGAAAGTATAAAACGCCAAGAGATAAGAAAGGGCAGATGTCAGGTGATCCGGGCAGGAACTGTGCAAAGATCAGGACAACAACCTCATAATCAGTACTGGGGAATACTGTGCAGTGTATATATAGAGCAGAAGTTCTACTGTGCACTGTATATATAGAGCAGAAGTGGTACTTTGCAGTGTATATACAGAGCAGACGTCAGGTGATCCGGGCAGGAACTGTGCAAAGATCAGGACAACAACCTCATAATCAGTACTGGGGAATACTGTGCAGTGTATATATAGAGCAGAAGTGCTACTGTGCACTGTATATATAGAGCAGAAGTGGTACTGTGCAGTGTATATACAGAGCAGACGTCAGGTGATCCGGGCAGGAACTGTGCAAAGATCAGGACAACAACCTCATAATCAGTACTGGGGAATACTGTGCAGTGTATATATAGAGCAGAAGTGCTACTGTGCACTGTATATATAGAGCAGAAGTGGTACTGTGCAGTGTATATACAGAGCAGACGTCAGGTGATCCGGGCAGGAACTGTGCAAAGATCAGGACAACAACCTCATAATCAGTTCTGGGGAATACTGTGCAGTGTATATATAGAGCAGAAGTGCTACTGTGCACTGTATATATAGAGCAGAAGTGGTACTGTGCAGTGTATATACAGAGCAGATGTCAGGTGATCCGGGCAGGAACTGTGCAAAGATCAGGACAACAACCTCATAATCAGTACTGGGGAATACTGTGCAGTGTATATATAGAGCAGAAGTGCTACTGTGCACTGTATATATAGAGCAGAAGTGGTACTGTGCAGTGTATATACAGAGCAGAAGTAGTACTGTGCAGTGTATATACAGAGCAGAAGTAGTACTGTGCAGTGTATATACAGAGCAGAAGTGGTACTGTGCATTGTACATACAAAGCAGAAGTGGTACTGTGCACTGTATATATAGAGTAGAAGTGGTACTGTGCAGTGTATATACAGAGCAGACGTCAGGTGATCCGGGCAGGAACTGTGCAAAGATCAGGACAACAACCTCATAATCAGTACTGGGGAATACTGTGCAGTGTATATATAGAGCAGAAGTGCTACTGTGCACTGTATATATAGAGCAGAAGTGGTACTGTGCAGTGTATATACAGAGCAGAAGTAGTACTGTGCAGTGTATATACAGAGCAGAAGTAGTACTGTGCAGTGTATATACAGAGCAGAAGTGGTACTGTGCATTGTACATACAAAGCAGAAGTGGTACTGTGCACTGTATATATAGAGTAGAAGTGGTACTGTGCAGTGTATATACAGAGCAGACTTCAGGTGATCCGGGCAGGAACTGTGCAAAGATCAGGACAACAACCTCATAATCAGTACTGGGGAATACTGTGCAGTGTATATATAGAGCAGAAGTGGTACTGTGCACTGTATATATAGAGCAGAAGTGGTACTGTGCACTGTATATATAGAGCAGAAGTAGTACTGTGCAGTGTACATACAGAGCAGAAGTGGTAATGTGCAGTGTATATATAGAGCAGAAGTGCTACTGTGCAGTGTATATACAGAGCAAAAGTGGTACTGCGCAGTGTATATACAGAGCAGAAGTAGTACTGTGCAGTGTATATACAGAGCAGAAGTGGTACTGTGCAGTGTACATACAGAGCAGAAGTGGTACTGTGCAGTGTATATATAGAGCAGAAGTGGTACTGTGCAGTGTACATACAGAGCAGAAGTGGTACTGCACAGTGTACATATCAAGCAGGAGAAGTGGTACTGTGCAGTGTATATACAGAGCAGGAGAAGTGGTACTGTGCAGTGTATATATAGAGCAGAAGTGGTACTGTGCAGTGTACATACAGAGCAGAAGTGGTACTGTTCAGTGTACATATCAAGCAGGAGAAGTGGTACTGTGCAGTGTATATACAGAGCAGGAGAAGTGGTACTGTGTAGTGTATATACAGAGCAGGAGAAGTGGTACTGTGCAGTGCACATGCAGAGCAGGGAAGGTGGTACTGTATTTTCCATATATATTTGCAAAATGAGTGGTCCTGTGCACCGTCTATACATATTTGTAATAAAATAAATGTAACTGTGCAGTATAAATACAGAGCATGTGGAGTGGTACTGTGTATTGTCCATGCTTATTCACAACAAGAGGAGTAATACTGTGCACTGTCCATACATATTCATAAAAGGAGTACTGCGTCCAGTCTAAACATAAAAGCAGTGCTACTGTGCCCAGTCACAACTAAGAAGTGGTACTGTGCACAGTCCATACATACAAGAGAAGTTGTAGCGTGCACTGATCATTTATACACTGTAAATGAAGTGGTACTGTGCACAGGCCATATATATTGCACTGTGCACTGATCATTTATACACTATTAGTGGAGTGGTACTGTGCGTCATGCATACTTACATATAATAAAACAGATAATAAGGATTATCTCCAGGACACAAGATTAGAAGTTGTACTGTGCACCCCCAGTATAACACATAACCACCCGGCCCGCCCTGTGGTTATAATATTTTCTATTTACTTCCTGTTTTATTACAAATTAGTGAGATAATAACGAGAAGACACCTCAGCACAACCTCACTGATGGCCGAGGAACCTGATCTAGTCCTATGTCATACACAGCTGATGTGACACTACAACTCCCAGCAACACCCACAAATCTACACATGGCTGAGAGGGGGGGGGGAATAATGGAAAGAGAAACAATGGCAGCCTAAAAATATGTGTCCAATGTACAGTAAAGTCCTAAACACTACTGCTCTGTCTCTCCCCAATGCTTTACACTGCATCTCTACTTGTCCAGACTGGCTGCTGCTCTGTCTCTCCTCTATGCTTTACACTGCATCTCTGCTTGTCCAGACTGGCTGCTGCTCTGTCTCTCCCCAATGCTTTACACTGCATCTCTGCTTGTCCAGACTGGCTGCTGCTATGTCTCTCCCTAATGCTTTACACTGCATCTCTACTTGTCCAGACTGGCTGCTGCTCTGTCTCTCCCCAATGCTTTACACTGCATCTCTGCTTGTCCAGACTGGCTGCTGCTCTGTCTCTCCCCAATGCTTTACACTGCATCTCTACTTGTCCAGACTGGCTGCTGCTCTGTCTCTCCCCTATGCTTTACACTACATCTCTACTTGTCCAGACTGGCTGCTGCTATTTCTCTCCCCAATGCTTTACACTGCATCTCTACTTGTCCAGACTGGCTGCTGCTCTGTGTCTCCCCAATGCTTTACACTACATCTCTACTTGTCCAGACTGGCTGCTGCTATGTCTCTCCCTAATGCTTTACACTGCATCTCTGCTTGTCCAGACTGGCTGCTGCTCTGTCTCTCCCCCATGCTTTACACTGCATCTCTGCTTGTCCAGACTGGCTGCTGCTATGTCTCTCCCTAATGCTTTACACTGCATCTCTACTTGTCCAGACTGGCTGCTGCTCTGTCTCTCCCCAATGCTTTACACTGCATCTCTGCTTGTCCAGACTGGCTGCTGCTCTGTCTCTCCCCATTGCTTTACACTACATCTCTACTTGTCCAGACTGGCTGCTGCTCTGTCTCTCCCCAATGCTTTACACTGCATCTCTACTTGTCCAGACTGGCTGCTGCTCTGTCTCTCCCCTATGCTTTACACTACATCTCTACTTGTCCAGACTGGCTGCTGCTATTTCTCTCCCCAATGCTTTACACTGCATCTCTACTTGTCCAGACTGGCTGCTGCTCTGTCTCTCCCCAATGCTTTACACTACATCTCTGCTTGTCCAGACTGGCTGCTGCTCTGTCTCTCCCCATTGCTTTACACTGCATCTCTACTTGTCCAGACTGGCTGCTGCTCTGTCTCTCCCCAATGCTTTACACTGCATCTCTGCTTGTCCAGACTGGCTGCTGCTATGTCTCTCCCCAATGCTTTACACTGCAGCTCTACTTTTACAGATTGAGTTAACCTAGGTCTACAGAACCCCCATCATTTACGCTGGGTGGAGTAGTACATGTCCAGTCAACACCTGCCATGATCACTCATAATAGGGATTCGCCCTAAAACAGTGGTCTCAAACTGTGGTCCTCCATATGTTGCAAAACTACAACTCCCAGCACGCCCAGACAGCCGTTGCTAGGAGTTGTAGTTTTGCAACATCTGGAGGGCCACAGTTTGAGACCACTACCTTAACATCAAAACAGGATGAGAGATTCTACACCCCTGGGCCCCCAACATGGCCGCCATCATAGTTCCCACAGACAGTGACTGGATGGTTGTCATGGTGACAGTATTTTCACAGTGATGGTCTTGCCCCATTGTGGTGGTTGGTTTTATCCTCCGCGACTTTATCATCCGCCGCCCTCCCACGTACAGCGCAATGGCCACGTTTTACACCTGACCGAACCCCCGGCCCCTTCCTGCAACATCTACAGAAAAACCAAATATAACAATCCTCCTCACAAACGGGGGACAAAGTGTAAGGCGGGCGCACGGGATCAGGACGGGGACTGCGAATTATCAGGAAATAAGAGGAAAAGGGTGTAATGTCTGTATTGGCCGGCAGGGGGCGGCGGAGGTCTGTGGGGTCTGCAGAGCGTCACTTTCCCACAGCACATTACAACCACAACATCACTTCTCAGTCACCAGGTTCAGGAAACCAGATAAGAAAAAATGTGATGACTGATCCGGAAAAGGAATCTCGTAATGTGTACACAGCCCCGCTGCACTACTGACCAGGCCGAGCGCACAGGAGTCAGCAGATTGGATCCCACAGGACTGGATTAGATACAGCAGACTGGATCACACAGGACTGGATTAGATAAAGCAGACTGGATCACACAGGACTGGATTAGATACAGCAGACTGGATCACACAGGACTGGATAAGATACAGCAGACTGGATCACACAGGACTGGATTAGATACAGCAGACTGGATCACACAGGACTGGATTAGATACAGCAGACTGGATCACACAGGACTGGATTAGATACAGCAGACTGGATCACACAGGACTGGATTAGATACAGCAGACTGGATCACACAGGACTGGATTAGATACAGCAGACTGGATCACACAGGACTGGATTAGATACAGCAGACTGGATCACACAGGACTGGATTAGATATAGCAGACTGGATCACACAGGACTGGATTAGACACAGCAGACTGGATCACACAGGACTGGATAAGATACAGCAGACTGGATCACACAGGACTGGATTAGATACAGCAGACTGGATCACACAGGACTGGATTAGATACAGCAGACTGGATCACACAGGACTGGATTAGATACAGCAGACTGGATCACACAGGACTGGATTAGATACAGCAGACTGGATCACACAGGACTGGATTAGATACAGCAGACTGGATCACACAGAACTGGATTAGATACAGCAGACTGGATCACACAGGACTGGATTAGATATAGCAGACTGGATCACACAGGACTGGATTAGATACAGAAGACTGGATCACACAGGACTGGATAAGATATAGCAGACTGGATCACACAGGACTGGATTAGATACAGCAGACTGGATCACACAGGACTGGACAAGATACAGCAGACTGGATCACACAGGACTGGATTAGATACAGCAGACTGGATCACACAGGACTGGATAAGATACAGCAGACTGGATCACACAGGACTGGATTAGATACAGCAGACTGGATCACACAGGACTGGATAAGATACAGCAGACTGGATCACACAGGACTGGATTAGATACAGCAGACTGGATCACACAGGATTGGATTAGATACAGCAGACTGGATCACACAGGACTGGATTAGATACAGCAGACTGGATCACACAGGACTGGATTAGATACAGCAGACTGGATCACACAGGACTGGATTAGATACAGCAGACTGGATCACACAGGACTGGATTAGATACAGCAGACTGGATCACACAGGACTGGATTAGATATAGCAGACTGGATCACACAGGACTGGATTAGATACAGAAGACTGGATCACACAGGACTGGATAAGATATATCCGACTGGATCACACAGGACTGGATTAGATACAGCAGACTGGATCACACAGGACTGGACAAGATACAGCAGACTGGATCACACAGGACTGGATTAGATACAGCAGACTGGATCACACAGGACTGGATAAGATACAGCAGACTGGATCACACAGGACTGGATTAGATACAGCAGACTGGATCACACAGGACTGGATAAGATACAGCAGACTGGATCACACAGGACTGGATTAGATACAGCAGACTGGATCACACAGGACTGGATTAGATACAGCAGACTGGATCACACAGGACTGGATTAGATACAGCAGACTGGATCACACAGGACTGGATTAGATACAGCAGACTGGATCACACAGGACTGGATAAGATACAGCAGACTGGATCACACAGGACTGGATTAGATACAGCAGACTGGATCACACAGGACTGGATTAGATACAGCAGACTGGATCAAACAGGACTGGATAAGATACAGCAGACTGGATCACACAGGACTGGATTAGATACAGCAGACTGGATCAAACAGGACTGGATAAGATACAGCAGACTGGATCACACAGGACTGGATTAGATACATCAGACTGGATGACACAGGACTGGATAAAATACAGCAAACTGGATCACACAGGACTGGATTAGATACAGCAGACTGGATAAGATACAGCAGACTGGATCACACAGGACTGGATAAGATACAGCAGACTGGATCACACAGGACTGGATTAGATACAGCAGACTGGATCACACAGGACTGGATTAGATACAGCAGACTGGATCACACAGGACTGGATAAGATACAGCAGACTGGATCACACAGGACTGGATTAGATACAGCAGACTGGATCACACAGGACTGGATTAGATACAGCAGAATGGATTATAAAGGACTGGATAAAATACAGCAGACTGGATCACACAGGACTGGATTAGATACAGCAGACTGGATCACACAGGACTGGATTAGATACAGCAGACTGGATCACACAGGACTGGATTAGATACAGCAGACTGGATCACACAGGACTGGATTAGATACAGCAGACTGGATCACACAGGACTGGATTAGATACAGCAGACTGGATAACACAGGACTGGATTAGATACAGCAGACTGGATCACACAGGACTGGATTAGATACAGCAGACAGTATCGCACAGGACTGGATTAGATACAGCAGAATGGATCCCACAGGACTGGATTGGATACAGCAGACTGAATTACACAGGACTGGATAACATACAGCAGACTGGATCACACAGGACTGGATTAGATACAGCAGACTGGATCACACAGGACTGGATTAGATATAGCAGACTGGATCGCACAGGTCTAGATTAGATACAGCAGATTGGATCACACAGGACTGGATTAGATACAGCAGACTGGATCACACAGGACTGGATAAGATACACCAGACTGGATCACACAGGACTGGATAAGATACAGCAGACTGGATCACACAGGACTGGATTAGATACAGCAGACTGGATCACACAGGACTGGATAAAATACAGCAGACTGGATCACACAGGACTGGATTAGATACAGCAGACTGGATCACACAGGACTGGATTAGATACAGCAGACAAGATCACACAGGACTGGATTAGATACAGCAGAATGGATTATAAAGGACTGGATAAAATACAGCAGACTGGATCACACAAGACTGGATTAGATACAGCAGACTGGATCACACAGGACTGGATTGGATACAGCAGACTGGATCACACAGGACTGGATAAAATACAGCAGACTGGATAACACAGGACTGGATTAGATACAGCAGACTGGGTCACACAGGACTGGATTAGATACAGCAGACTGGATAACACAGGACTGGATTAGATACAGCAGACTGGATCACACAGGACTGGATTAGATACAGCAGACTGGATCACACAGGACTGGATTAGATACAGCAGACTGGATCACACAGGACTGGATTAGATACAGCAGACCGGATCACACAGGACTGGATTAGATACAGCAGACTGGATAACACAGGACTGGATTAGATACAGCAGACTGGATCACACAGGACTGGATTAGATACAGCAGACAGTATCGCACAGGACTGGATTAGATACAGCAGAATGGATCCCACAGGACTGGATTAGATACAGCAGACTGGATCACACATGACTGGATTAGATACAGCAGACTGGATCACACAGGACTGGATTAGATACAGCAGACTGGATAACACAGGACTGGATTAGATACAGCAGACTGGATCACACAGGACTGGATTAGATACAGCAGACTGGATCACACAGGACTGGATTAGATACAGCAGACTGGATCACACAGGACTGGATTAGATACAGCAGACTGGATCACACAGGACTGGATTAGATACAGCAGACTGGATCACACAGGACTGGATTAGATACAGCAGACTGGATAACACAGGACTGGATTAGATACAGCAGACTGGATCACACAGGACTGGATTAGATACAGCAGACTGGATAACACAGGACTGGATTAGATACAGCAGACTGGATCACACAGGACTGGATTAGATACAGCAGACAGTATCGCACAGGACTGGATTAGATACAGCAGAATGGATCCCACAGGACTGGATTAGAAACAGCAGACTGGATCACACAGGACTGGATTGGATACAGCAGACTGGATCACACAGGACTGGATAACATACAACAGACTGGATCACACAGGACTGGATTAGATACAGCAGACTGGATCACACAGGACTGGATTAGATATAGCAGACTGGATCGCACAGGTCTAGATTAGATACAGCAGATTGGATCACACAGGACTGGATTAGATACAGCAGACTGGATCACACAGGACTGGATAAGATACACCAGACTGGATCACACAGGACTGGATAAGATACAGCAGACTGGATCACACAGGACTGAATAAGATACAGCAGACTGGATCACACAGGACTGGATTAGATACAGCAGACTGGATCACACAGGACTGGATTAGATACAGCAGACTGGATCACACAGGACTGGATAAAATACAGCAGACTGGATCACAGAGGACTGGATAAGATACAGCAGACTGGATCACACAGGACTGGATTAGATACAGCAGACTGGATCACACAGGACTGGATTAGATACAGCAGACTGGATCACACAGGACTGGATTAGATACAGCAGACTGGATCACACAGGACTGGATTAGATACAGCAGACTGGATCTCACAGGACTGGATTAGATACAGCAGACTGGATCACACAGGACTGGATTAGATACAGCAGACTGGATCACACAGGACTGGATTAGATACTGCAGACTGGATCACACAGGACTGGATTAGATACAGCAGACTGGATCACACAGGACTGGATTAGATACAGCAGACAGTATCGCACAGGACTGGATTAGATACAGCAGACTGGATCACACAGGACTGGATTAGATACAGCAGACTGGATCACACAGGACTGGATTAGATACAGCAGACTGGATCACACAGGACTGGATAAGATACAGCAGACTGTATCACACAGGACTGGATTAGATACAGCAGAGTGGATCACACAGGACTGGATAAGATACAGCAGACTGGATCACACGGGACTGGATAAGATACAGCAGACTGGATAACACAGAACTGGATTAGATACAGCAGACTGTATCACACAGGACTGGATTAGATACAGCAGACAGTATCGCACAGGACTGGATTAGATACAGCAGACTGGATCACACAGGACTGGATTAGATACAGCAGACTGGATAACACAGGACTGGATTAGATACAGCAGACTGGATCACACAGGACTGGATAAG
The DNA here is from genome assembly GCF_029499605.1 of Hyla sarda. Lineage (NCBI taxonomy): Eukaryota > Metazoa > Chordata > Amphibia > Anura > Hylidae > Hyla > Hyla sarda. Next base: position 75,706 of record NW_026607879.1, read on the forward strand.
ATACAGCAGACTGGATCACACAGGACTGGATAAGATACAGCAGACTGGATCACACAGGACTGGATAAGATACAGCAGACTGGATCACACAGGACTGGATAAGATACAGCAGACTGGATTACACAGGACTAGATTAGATACAGCAGACTGGATTACACAGGACTGGATTAGATACAGCAGACTGGATAAGATACAGCAGACTGGATCACACAGGACTGGATTAGATACAGCAGACTGGATCACACAGGACTGGACAAGATACAGCAGGCTGTATCACACAGGACTGGATTCGATACAGCAGACTGAATCACACAGGACTGGATAAGATACAGCAGACTGGATCACACAGGACTGGATTACATACAGCAGACTGGATCACACAGGACTGGATTACATACAGCAGACTGGATCACACAGGCCTGGATTAGATACAGCAGACTGGATCACACAGGACTGGATTAGATACAGCAGACTGGATCACACATGACTGGATTAGATACAGCAGACTGGATCACACAGGACTGGATAAGATACAGCAGACTGAATCACACAGGAATGGATAAGATACAGCAGACTGGATCACACAGGACTGGATTAGATACAGCAGACTGGATCACACAGGACTGGATAAGATACAGCAGACTGGATCACACAGGACTGGATTAGACACAGCAGACTGGATCGCACAGGACTGGATAAGATACAGCAGACTGGATCGCACAGGACTGGATTAGATACAGCAGACTGGATCACACGGATCACACAGGACTGGATAACATACAGCAGACTGCATCACACAGGACTGGATTAGATAAAGCAGACTGTATCACACAGGACTGGATTAGATACAGCAGACTGGATTACAAAGGACTGGATAAAATACAGCAGACTGGATCACACAGGACTGGATTAGATACAGCAGACTGGATCACACAGGACTGGATTAGATACAGCAGACTGGATCACATAGGACTGAAAAAAATACAGCAGACTGGATCACACAGGACTGGATTAAATACAGCAGACTGGATCACATAGGACTGGATTATATACAGCAGACTGCATCACACAGAATTGGATTAGATACAGCAGACTGGATCACACAGGACTGGATAAAATACAGAAGACTGGATCACACAGGACAGGATTAGATACAGCAGACTGGATCACACAGGACTGGATTAGATACAGCAGACTGGATCACACAGGACTTGATTAGATACAGCAGACTGGATCACACAGGATTGGATTAGACACAGCAGACTGGATCACACAGGACTGGATTAGATACAGCAGACTGGATTACACAGGACTGGATTAGATACAGCAGACTGGATCACACAGGACTGGTTAGATACAGTAGACTGGATTACACGGGACTGGATTCGATACAGCAGACTGGATCACACAGGACTGGTTAGAGACAGTAGACTGGATCACACAGGACTGTACTGCACTGATGAGAGATCATATACACTACATGTGATATCAGATATTATATATCATATTCTATACTGTACTGATGAGAGATCATATATACTACATGTGATATCAGAGATTACATATCATATTCTGTACTGTACTGATGAGAGATCATATACACCACATGTGATATCAGAGATTATATATCATATTCTATACTGTACTGATGAGATCATATACACCACATGTGATATCAGATATTATATATCATATTCTATACTGAACTGATGAGATCATATACACTACATGTGATATCAGAGATTATATAACATATTCTATACTGTACTGATGAGAGATCATATACACTACATGTGATATCAGAGATTACATATCATATTCTATACTGTACTGATGAGATCATATACACTACATGTGATATCAGAGATTACATATCATATTCTGTACTGTACTGATGAGAGATCATATACACCACATGTGATATCAGAGATTATATATCATATTCTATACTGTACTGATGACAGATCATATACACTACATGTGATATCAGAGATTATATATCATATTCTATACTGCACTGATGAGAGATCATATACACTACATGTGATATCAGAGATTACATATCATATTCTATACTGCACTGATGAGATCATATACACTACATGTGATATCAGAGATTAGATATCATATTCTATACTGTACTGATGAGATCATATACACTACATGTGATATCAGAGATTATATATCATATTCTATACTGTACTGATGAGAGATCATAAACACTACATGTAATATCAGAGATTACATATCATATTCTATACTGTACTGATGAGAGATCATATACACTACATGTGATATCAGAGATTACATATCATATTCTATACTGTACTGATGAGAGATCATAAACACTACATGTAATATCAGAGATTACATATCATATTCTATACTGTACTGATGAGAGATCATATACACTACATGTGATATCAGAGATTAGATATCATATTCTATACTGTACTGATGACAGATCATATACACTACATGTGATATCAGATATTACATATCATATTCTATACTGCACTGATGAGAGATCATATACACTACATGTGATATCAGATATTATAAATCATATTCTATACTGTACTGATGAGATCATATACACTACATGTGATATCAGAGATTACATATCATATTCTATACTGCACTGATGAGATCATATACACTACATGTGATATCAGAGATTACATATCATATTCTATACTGTACTGATGAGAGATCATATACACTACATGTGATATCAGATATTACATATCATATTCTATACTGTACTGATGAGACATCATATACAATACATTTGATATCAGATATTATATATCATATTCTGTACTGTACTGATGAGACATCATATACAATACATGTGATATCAGATATTACATATCATATTCTATACTGCACTGATGAGAGATCATATACACCACATGTGATATCAGATATTATATATCATATTCTATACTGTACTGATGAGAGATCATATACACTACATGTGATATCAGATATTACATATCATATTCTATACTGCACTGATGAGATCATATACACTACATGTGATATCAGAGATTATATATCATATTCTATACTGCACTGATGAGAGATCATATACACTACATGTGATATCAGAGATTACATATCATATTCTGTACTGTACTGATGAGAGATCATATACAATACATGTGATATCAGAGATTACATATCATATTCTATACTGTACTGATGAGAGATCATATACACTACATGTGATATCAGAGATTACATATCATATTCTTTACTGTACTGATGAGATCATATACACTACATGTGATATCAGAGATTACATATCATATTCTATACTGTACTCATGAGAGATCATATACACTACATGTGATATCAGAGATTATATATCATATTCTATACTGCACTGATGAGATCATATACACTACATGTGATATCAGAGATTATATATCATATTCTATACTGTACTGATGACAGATCATATACACTACATGTGATATCAGAGATTAGATATCATATTCTATACTGCACTGATGAGAGATCATATACACTACATGTGATATCAGAGATTACAAATATTCTATACTGTACTGATGAGAGATCATATACACTACATGTGATATCAGAGATTATAAATCATATTCTATACTGTACTGATGAGAGATCATATACAATACATGTGATATCAGAGATTACATATATTCTATACTGTACTGATGAGAGATCATATACACTACATGTGATATCAGATATTATATATCATATTCTATACTGTACTGATGAGATCATATACACTACATGTGATATCAGAGATTATATATCATATTCTATACTGTACTGATGAGACATCATATACACTACATGTGATATCAGAGATTATATATCATATTCTATACTGCACTGATGAGATCATATACACTACATGTGATATCAGAGATGACATATCATATTCTATACTGCACTGATGAGAGATCATATACACTACATGTGATATCAGATATTATATATCATATTCTATACTGCACTGATGAGATCATATACACTACATGTGATATCAGAGATTATATATCATATTCTATACTGTACTGATGAGATCATATACACTACATGTGATATCAGATATTATATATCATATTCTATACTGTACTGATGAGATCATATACACTACATGTGATATCAGAGATTACATATCATATTCTATACTGTACTGATGAGAGATCATATACACTACATGTGATATCAGAGATTATATATCATATTCTATACTGCACTGATGAGATCATATACACTACATGTGATATCAGAGATTACATATCATATTCTATACTGCACTGATGAGAGATCATATACACTACATGTGATATCAGATATTATATATCATATTCTATACTGTACTGATGAGATCCTATACACTACATGTGATATCAGATATTATATATCATATTCTGTACTGTACTGATGAGATCATATACACTACATTTGATATCAGATATTATATATCATATTCTATACTGTACTGATGAGAGATCATATACAATACATGTGATATCAGATATTATATATCATATTCTATACTGCACTGATGAGATCATATACACTACATGTGATATCAGAGATTACATATCATATTCTATACTGTACTGATGAGAGATCATATACACTACATGTGATATCAGATATTACATATATTCTATACTGCACTGATGAGATCATATACACTACATGTGATATCAGAGATTATATATCATATTCTATACTGTACTGATGACAGATCATATACACTACATGTGATATCAAATATTATATATCATATTCTGTACTGTACTGATGAGACATCATATACAATACATGTGATATCAGATATTACATATCATATTCTATACTGTACTGATGAGACATCATATACAATACATGTGATATCAGATATTATATAATATATTCTATACTGTACTGATGAGAGATCATATACACCACATGTGATATCAGAGATTACATATCATATTCTATACTGTACTGATGAGAGATCATATACACCACATGTGATATCAGAGATTATATATCATATTCTATACTGTACTGATGACAGATCATATACACTACATGTGATATCAGATATTATATATCATATTCTATTCTGCACTGATGAGAGATCATATACACTACATGTGATATCAGAGATTACATATCATATTCTATACTGTACTGATGAGATCATATACACTACATGTGATATCAGAGATTACATATCATATTCTATACTGCACTGATGAGATCATATACACTACATGTGATATCAGAGATTAGATATCATATTCTATACTGTACTGATGAGAGATCATAAACACTACATGTAATATCAGAGATTACATATCATATTCTATACTGTACTGATGAGAGATCATATACACTACATGTGATATTAGAGATTAGATATCATATTCTATACTGTACTGATGACAGATCATATACACTACATGTGATATCAGATATTACATATCATATTCTATACTGCACTGATGAGATCATATACACTACATGTGATATCAGAGATTACATATCATATTCTATACTGTACTGATGAGAGATCATATACACTACATGTGATATCAGAGATTACATGTCATATTCTATACTGCACTGATGAGATCATATACACTACATGTGATATCAGATATTACATATCATATTCTATACTGTACTGATGACAGATCATATACACTACATGTGATATCAGATATAATAAATCATATTCTATACTGTACTGATGAGATCATATACACTACATGTGATATCAGAGATTACATATCATATTCTATACTGCACTGATGAGATCATATACACTACATGTGATATCAGAGATTATATATCATATTCTATAGTGCACTGATGAGAGATCATATACACCACATGTGATATCAGATATTATATTTCATATTCTATACTGTACTGATGAGAGATCATATACACTACATGTGATATCAGATATTACATATCATATTCTATACTGTACTGATGAGAGATCATATACACTACATGTGATATCAGAGATTACATATCATATTCTATACTGTACTGATGAGAGATCATATACACTACATGTGATATCAGAGATTATATATCATATTCTATACTGTACTAATGAGAGATCATATACACTACATGTGATATCAGAGATTACATGTCATATTCTATACTGTACTGATGAGAGATCATATACACTACATGTGATATCAGAGATTACAAATATTCTATACTGTACTGATGAGAGATCATATACACTACATGTGATATCAGAGATTATAAATCATATTCTATACTGTACTGATGAGAGATCATATACACTACATGTGATATCAGATATTATATATCATATTCTATACTGTACTGATGAGATCATATACACTACATGTGATATCAGAGATTATATATCATATTCTATACTGCACTGATGAGATCATATACACTACATGTGATATCAGAGATTATATATCATATTCTATACTGCACTGATGAGATCATATACACTACATGTGATATCAGAGATTATATATCCTATTCTATACTGCACTGATGAGATCATATACACTACATGTGATATCAGAGATTATATATCATATTCTATACTGTACTGATGAGATCATATACACTACATGTGATATCAGATATTATATATCATATTCTATTCTGTACTGATGAGATCATATACACTACATGTGATATCAGAGATTACATATCATATTCTATACTGTACTGATGAAACAACATATACACTACATGTGATATCAGAGATGACATATCATATTCTATACTGCACTGATGAGAGATCATATACACTACATGTGATATCAGATATTATATATCATATTCTATACTGCACTGATGAGATCATATACACTACATGTGATATCAGAGATTATATATCATATTCTATACTGTACTGATGAGATCATATACACTACATGTGATATCAGATATTATATATCATATTCTGTACTGTACTGATGAGACATCATATACAATACATGTGATATCAGATATTACATATCATATGCTATACTGTACTGATGAGACATCATATACAATACATGTGATATCAGATATTATATATCATATTCTATACTGCATTGATGAGAGATCATATATACTACATGTGATATCAGATATTATATATCATTTTCTATACTACACTGATGAGATCATATACACTACATGTGATATCAGATATTACATTTCATATTCTATACTGCACTGATGAGATCATATACACTACATGTGATATCAGAGATTACATATCATATTCTATACTGTACTGATGACAGATCATATACACTACATGTGTTATCAGATATTACATATCATATTCTATACTGTACTGATGAGATCATATACACTACATGTGATATCAGAGATTATATATCATTTTCTATACTGTACTGATGAGATCATATACACTACATGTGATATCAGAGATTATATATCATTTTCTATATTGCACTGATGAGAGATCATATACACTACATGTGATATCAGAGATTACATATCATATTCTATACTGTACTGATGAGAGATCATATACACTACATGTGATATCAGAGATTATATATCATATTCTATACTGCATTGATGAGATCATATACACTACATGTGATATCAGAGATTACATATCATATTCTATACTGTACTGATGACAGATCATATACACTACATGTGATATCAGAGATTACATATCATATTCTATACTGTACTGATGAGAGATCATATACAATACATGTGATATCAGAGATTACATATCATACTCTACACTGTACTGATGACAGATCATATACACTACATGTGATATCAGATATTATATATCATATTCTATACTGCACTGATGAGAGATCATAAACACTACATGTGATATCAGATATTACATATCATATTCTATACTGTACTCATGAGAGATCATATACACTACCTGTGATATCAGAGATTACATATCATATTCTATACTGTACTGATGAGATCATATACACTACATGTGATATCAGAGATTACATATCATATTCTATACTGCACTGATGAGATCATATACACTACATGTGATATAAGAGATTATATATCATATTCTATACTGTACTGATGAGATCATATACACTACATGTGATATCAGAGATTACATGTCATATTCTATACTGTACTGATGAGAGATCATATACACTACATGTGATATCAGAGATTACAAATATTCTATACTGTACTGATGAGAGATCATATACACTACATGTGATATCAGATATTATACATCATATTCTATACTGCACTGATGAGATCATATACACTACATGTGATATCAGAGATTACATATCATATTCTATACTGTACTGATGAGATCATATACACTACATGTGATATCAGAGATTACAAATATTCTATACTGTACTGATGAGATCATATACACTACATGTGATATCAGATATTACATATCATATTCTATACTGTACTGATGAGATCATATACAATACATGTGATATCAGAGATTACAAATATTCTATACTGTACTGATGACAGATCATATACACTACATGTGATATCAGATATTATATATCATATTCTATACTGCACTGATGACAGATCATATACACTACATGTGATATCAGATATTACATACCATATTCTATACTGTACTGATGAGATCAAATACACTACATGTGATATCAGATATTATATATCATATTCTATACTGCACTGATGAGATCATATACACTACATGTGATATCAGAGATTAGATATCATATTCTATACTGCACTGATGAGAGATCATATACACTACATGTGATATCAGATATTACATATCATATTCTATACTGCACTGATGAGATCATATACACTACATGTGATATCAGAGATTATATATCATATTCTATACTTTACTGATGAGATCATATACACTACATGTGATATCAGATATTATATATCATATTCTATACTGTACTGATGAGAGATCATATACACTACATGTGATATCAGAGATTATATATCATATTCTATACTGCACTGATGATATCATATACACTACATGTGATATCAGAGATTACATATCATATTCTATACTGCACTGATGAGATCATATACACTACATGTGATATCAGAGATTACATATCATATTCTATACTGTACTGATGAGATCATATACACTACATGTGATATCAGATATTATATATCATATTCTATACTGCACTGATGAGATCATATACAATACATGTGATATCAGAGATTATATATCATATTCTATACTGCACTGATGAGAGATCATATACACTACATGTGATATCAGAGATTATACCGTATATCATATTCTATACTGCACTGATGAGATCATATACACTACATGTGATATCAGAGATTATATATCATATTCTATACTGTACTGATGAGATCATATACACTACATGTGATATCAGAGATTACATATCATATTCTATACTGTACTGATGAGAGATCATATACAATACATGTGATATCAGAGATTACATATCATATTCTATACTATACTGATGAGATCATATACACTACATGTGATATCAGAGATTACATATCATATTCTATACTGTACTGATGAGAGATCATATACAATACATGTGATATCAGAGATTACATATCATATTCTATACTGTACTGATGAGAGATCATATACACTACATGTGATATCAGAGATTACATATCATATTCTATACTGTACTGATGAGATCATATACACTACATGTGATATCAGAGATTACATGTCATATTCTATACTGTACTGATGAGAGATCATATACACTACATGTGATATCAGAGATTACAAATATTCTATACTGTACTGATGAGAGATCATATACACTACATGTGATATCAGAGATTATAAATCATATTCTATACTGTACTGATGAGAGATCATATACACTACATGTGATATCAGATATTATATATCATATTCTATACTGTACTGATGAGATCATATACACTACATGTGATATCAGAGATTATATATCATATTCTATACTGCACTGATGAGATCATATACACTACATGTGATATCAGAGATTATATATCATATTCTATACTGCACTGATGAGATCATATACACTACATGTGATATCAGAGATTATATATCCTATTCTATACTGCACTGATGAGATCATATACACTACATGTGATATCAGAGATTATATATCATATTCTATACTGTACTGATGAGATCATATACACTACATGTGATATCAGTTATTATATATCATATTCTATACTGTACTGATGAGATCATATACACTACATGTGATATCAGAGATTATATATCATTTTCTATACTGTACTGATGAGATCATATACACTACATGTGATATCAGAGATTATATATCATTTTCTACATTGCACTGATGAGAGATCATATACACTACATGTGATATCAGAGATTACATATCATATTCTATACTGTACTGATGAGAGATCATATACACTACATGTGATATCAGAGATTATATATCATATTCTATACTGCATTGATGAGATCATATACACTACATGTGATATCAGAGATTACATATCATATTCTATACTGCACTGATGAGATCATATACACTACATGTGATATTAGAGATTATATATCATATTCTATACTGTACTGATGAGATCATATACACTACATGTGATATCAGATATTACATATCATATTCTATACTGTACTGATGACAGATCATATACACTACATGTGATATCAGAGATTACATATCATATTCTACACTGTACTGATGACAGATCATATACACTACATGTGATATCAGATATTACATATCATATTCTATACTGTACTCATGAGAGATCATATACACTACCTGTGATATCAGAGATTACATATCATATTCTATACTGTACTGATGAGATCATATACACTACATGTGATATCAGAGATTACATATCATATTCTATACTGCACTGATGAGAGATCATATACACTACATGTGATATCAGAGATTATATATCATATTCTATACTGTACTGATGAGAGATCATATACACTACATGTGATATAAGAGATTATATATCATATTCTATACTGTACTGATGAGAGATCATATACACTACATGTGATATAAGAGATTATATATCATATTCTATACTGCACTGATGAGATCATATACACTACATGTGATATAAGAGATTATATATCATATTCTATACTGTACTGATGAGAGATCATATACACTACATGTGATATCAGAGATTATATATCATATTCTATACTGTACTGATGAGATCATATACACTACATGTGATATCAGAGATTACATGTCATATTCTATACTGTACTGATGAGAGATCATATACACTACATGTGATATCAGAGATTACAAATATTCTATACTGTACTGATGAGAGATCATATACACTACATGTGATATCAGATATTATACATCATATTCTATACTGCACTGATGAGATCATATACACTACATGTGATATCAGAGATTACATATCATATTCTATACTGTACTGATGAGATCATATACACTACATGTGATATCAGAGATTACAAATATTCTATACTGTACTGATGAGATCATATACACTACATGTGATATCAGATATTACATATCATATTCTATACTGTACTTATGAGATCATATACAATACATGTGATATCAGAGATTACAAATATTCTATACTGTACTGATGACAGATCATATACACTACATGTGATATCAGATATTACATATCATATTCTGTACTGTACTGATGACAGATCATATACACTCTATGTGATAGATATTATATATCATATTCTATACTGCACTGATGACAGATCATATACACTACATGTGATATCAGATATTATATATCATATTCTATACTGTACTGATGACAGATCATATACACTACATGTGATATCAGATATTACATATCATATTCTATACTGTACTGATGAGAGATCATATACAATACATGTGATATCAGAGATTAGATATCATATTCTATACTGCACTGATGAGAGATCATATACACTACATGTGATATCAGATATTACATATCATATTCTATACTGCACTGATGAGATCATATACACTACATGTGATATCAGAGATTATATATCATATTCTATACTGTACTGATGAGATCATATACACTACATGTGATATCAGATATTATATATCATATTCTATACTGTACTGATGAGAGATCATATACACTACATGTGATATCAGAGATTATATATCATATTCTATACTGCACTGATGATATCATATACACTACATGTGATATCAGAGATTACATATCATATTCTATACTGCACTGATGAGATCATATACACTACATGTGATATCAGAGATTACATATCATATTCTATACTGTACTGATGAGATCATATACACTACATGTGATATCAGATATTATATATCATATTCTATACTGCACTGATGAGATCATATACAATACATGTGATATCAGAGATTATATATCATATTCTATACTGCACTGATGAGAGATCATATACACTACATGTGATATCAGAGATTATACCGTATATCATATTCTATACTGCACTGATGAGATCATATACACTACATGTGATATCAGAGATTATATATCATATTCTATACTGTACTGATGAGATCATATACACTACATGTGATATCAGATATTATATATCATATTCTATTCTGTACTGATGAGAGATCATATACACTTCATGTGATATCAGAGATTACATGTCATATTCTATACTGTACTGATGAGAGATCATATACACTACATGTGATATCAGAGATTACAAATATTCTATACTGTACTGATGAGAGATCATATACACTACATGTGATATCAGAGATTATAAATCATATTCTATACTGTACTGATGAGAGATCATATACACTACATGTGATATCAGATATTATATATCATATTCTATACTGTACTGATGAGATCATATACACTACATGTGATATCAGAGATTATATATCATATTCTATACTGCACTGATGAGATCATATACATTACATGTGATATCAGAGATTACATGTCATATTCTATACTGTACTGATGAGAGATCATATACACTACATGTGATATCAGAGATTACAAATATTCTATACTGTACTGATGAGAGATCATATACACTACATGTGATATCAGAGATTATAAATCATATTCTATACTGTACTGATGAGAGATCATATACACTACATGTGATATCAGATATTATATATCATATTCTATACTGTACTGATGAGATCATGTACACTACATGTGATATCAGAGATTATATATCATATTCTATACTGCACTGATGAGATCATATACACTACATGTGATATAAGAGATTATATATCATATTCTATACTGCACTGATGAGATCATATACACTACATGTGATATCAGAGATTATATATCATATTCTATACTGTACTGATGAGATCATATACACTACATGTGATATCAGATATTATATATCATATTCTATTCTGTACTGATGAGATCATATACACTACATGTGATATCAGAGATTACATATCATATTCTATACTGTACTGATGAAACAACATATACACTACATGTGATATCAGAGATGACATATCATATTCTATACTGCACTGATGAGAGATCATATACACTACATGTGATATCAGATATTATATATCATATTCTATACTGCACTGATGAGATCATATACACTACATGTGATATCAGAGATTATATATCATATTCTATACTGTACTGATGAGATCATATACACTACATGTGATATCAGATATTATATATCATATTCTGTACTGTACTGATGAGACATCATATACAATACATGTAATATCAGATATTACATATCATATGCTATACTGTACTGATGAGACATCATATACAATACATGTGATATCAGATATTATATATCATATTCTATACTGCATTGATGAGAGATCATATATACTACATGTGATATCAGATATTATATATCATTTTCTATACTACACTGATGAGATCATATACACTACATGTGATATCAGATATTACATATCATATTCTATACTGCACTGATGAGATCATATACACTACATGTGATATCAGATATTACATATCATATTCTATACTGTACTGATGACAGATCATATACACTACATGTGTTATCAGATATTACATATCATATTCTATACTGCACTGATGAGATCATATACACTACATGTGATATCAGATATTATATATCATATTCTATACTGCACTGATGAGAGATCATATACAATACATGTGATATCAGAGATTACATATCATATTCTATACTGTACTGATGAGATCATATACACTACATGTGATATCAGAGATTATATATCATTTTCTATACTGTACTGATGAGATCATATACACTACATGTGATATCAAAGATTATATATCATTTTCTATATTGCACTGATGAGAGATCATATACACTACATGTGATATCAGAGATTATATATCATATTCTATACTGTACTGATGAGATCATATACACTACATGTGATATCAGAGATTATATATCATATTCTATACTGTACTGATGAGATCATATACATTACATGTGATATCAGAGATTATATATCATATTCTATACTGCACTGATGAGATCATATACACTACATGTGATATCAGAGATTATATATCATATTCTATACTGCACTGATGAGATCATATACACTACATGTGATATCAGAGATTATATATCATATTCTATACTGTACTGATGAGATCATATACACTACATGTGATATCAGAGATTATATATCATATTCTATACTGTACTGATGAGATCATATACACTGCATGTGATATCAGATATTACATATCATATTCTATACTGTACTGATGACAGATCATAAACACTACATGTGATATCAGATATTACATATCATATTCTATACTGTACTCATGAGAGATCATATACACTACATGTGATATCAGAGATTACATATCATATTCTATACTGTACTGATGAGATCATATACACTACATGTGATATCAGAGATTACATATCATATTCTATACTGCACTGATGAGATCATATACACTACATGTGATATAAGAGATTATATATCATATTCTATACTGTACTGATGAGAGATCATATACACTACATGTGATATCAGAGATTATATATCATATTCTATACTGTACTGATGAGATCATATACACTACATGTGATATCATAGATTACATGTCATATTCTATACTGTACTGATGAGAGATCATATACACTACATGTGATATCAGAGATTACAAATATTCTATACTGTACTGATGAGAGATCATATACACTACATGTGATATCAGAGATTACATATCATATTCTATACTGTACTCATGAGAGATCATATACACTACATGTGATATCAGAGATTATATATCATATTCTATACTGTACTGATGAGATCATATACACTACATGTGATATCATAGATTACATGTCATATTCTATACTGTACTGATGAGAGATCATATACACTACATGTGATATCAGAGATTACAAATATTCTATACTGTACTGATGAGAGATCATATACACTACATGTGATATCAGATATTACATATCATATTCTATACTGTACTCATGAGAGATCATATACACTACATGTGATATCAGAGATTACATATCATATTCTATACTGTACTGATGAGATCATATACACTACATGTGATATCAGAGATTACATATCATATTCTATACTGCACTGATGAGATCATATACACTACATGTGATATAAGAGATTATATATCATATTCTATACTGTACTGATGAGAGATCATATACACTACATGTGATATCAGAGATTATATATCATATTCTATACTGTACTGATGAGATCATATACACTACATGTGATATCATAGATTACATGTCATATTCTATACTGTACTGATGAGAGATCATATACACTACATGTGATATCAGAGATTACAAATATTCTATACTGTACTGATGAGAGATCATATACACTACATGTGATATCAGATATTATATATCATATTCTATACTGCACTGATGAGATCATATACACTACATGTGATATCAGAGATTATATATCATATTCCATACTGTACTGATGAGATCATATACACTACATGTGATATCAGATATTACATATCATATTCTATACTGTACTGATGACAGATCATATACAATACATGTGATATCAGATATTATATATCATATTCTATACTGCATTGATGAGAGATCATATATACTACATGTGATATCAGATATTATATATCATTTTCTATACTACACTGATGAGATCATATACACTACATGTGATATCAGATATTACATATCATATTCTATACTGTACTGATGACAGATCATATACACTACATGTGTTATCAGATATTACATATCATATTCTATACTGCACTGATGAGATCATATACACTACATGTGATATCAGATATTATATATCATATTCTATACTGCACTGATGAGAGATCATATACAATACATGTGATATCAGAGATTACATATCATATTCTATACTGTACTGATGAGATCATATACACTACATGTGATATCAGAGATTATATATCATTTTCTATACTGTACTGATGAGATCATATACACTACATGTGATATCAGAGATTATATATCATTTTCTATATTGCACTGATGAGAGATCATATACACTACATGTGATATCAGAGATTATATATCATATTCTATACTGTACTGATGAGATCATATACACTACATGTGATATCAGAGATTATATATCATATTCTATACTGTACTGATGAGATCATATACACTACATGTGATATCAGAGATTATATATCATATTCTATACTGCACTGATGAGAGATCATATACACTACATGTGATATCAGAGATTATATATCATATTCTATACTGCACTGATGAGATCATATACACTACATGTGATATCAGATATTATATATCATATTCTATACTGTACTGATGAGATCATATACACTACATGTGATATCAGAGATTAAATATCATATTCTATACTGCACTGATGAGATCATATACACTACATGTGATATCAGAGATTATATATCATATTCTATACTGTACTGATGAGATCATATACACTACATGTGATATCAGAGATTATATATCATATTCTATACTGTACTGATGAGATCATATACACTACATGTGATATCAGATATTACATATCATATTCTATACTGTACTGATGACAGATCATATACAATACATGTGATATTAGAGATTACATATCATACTCTACACTGTACTGATGACAGATCATATACACTACATGTGATATCAGATATTATATATCATATTCTATACTGCACTGATGAGAGATCATAAACACTACATGTGATATCAGATATTACATATCATATTCTATACTGTACTGATGAGATCATATACACTACATGTGATATCAGAGATTATATATCATATTCTATACTGCACTGATGAGATCATATACACTACATGTGATATCAGAGATTATATATCATATTCTATACTGCACTGATGAGAGATCATATACACTACATGTGATATCAGAGATTATACCGTATATCATATTCTATACTGTACTAATGAGAGATCATATACACTACATGTGATATCAGATATTACATATCATATTCTATACTGCACTGATGAGATCATATACACTACATGTGATATCAGAGATTACATATCATATTCTATACTGCACTGATGAGATCATATACACTACATGTGATATCAGATATTACATATCATATTCTGTACTGTACTGATGAGATCATATACACTACATGTGATATCAGAGATTACATATCATATTCTATACTGCACTGATGAGATCATATACACTACATGTGATATCAGATATTACATATCATATTCTGTACTGTACTGATGAGATCATATACACTACATGTGATATCAGAGATTACATATCATATTCTATACTGCACTGATGAGAGATCATATACACTACATGTGATATCAGATATTACATATCATATTCTATACTGTACTGATGAGAGATCATATACACTACATGTGATATCAGATATTATATATCATATTCTATACTGCACTGATGAGATCATATACACTACATGTGATATCAGAGATTACATATCATATTCTATACTGCACTGATGAGATCATATACACTACATGTGATATCAGATATTATATATCATATTCTATACTGCACTGATGAGATCATATACACTACATGTGATATCAGATATTACATATCATACTCTACACTGTACTGATGAGATCATATACACTACATGTGATATCAGATATTATATATCATATTCTATACTGTACTGATGAGAGATCATATACAATACATGTGATATCAGATATTATATATCATATTCTATACTGTACTGATGAGATCATATACACTACATGTGATATCAGAGATTACATATCATATTCTATACTGTACTGATGAGAGATCATATACACTACATGTGATATCAGATATTATATATCATATTCTATACTGTACTGATGAGATCATATACACTACATGTGATATCAGAGATTACATATCATATTCTATACTGTACTGATGAGAGATCATATACACTACATGTGATATCAGATATTATATATCATATTCTGTACTGTACTGATGAGATCATATATACTACATGTGATATCAGAGATTACATATCATATTCTATACTGTACTGATGAGATCATATACACTACATGTGATATCAGATATTACATATCATACTCTACACTGTACTGATGAGATCATATACACTACATGTGATATCAGATATTATATATCATATTCTATACTGTACTGATGAGAGATCATATACAATACATGTGATATCAGATATTATATATCATATTCTATACTGCACTGATGAAATCATATACACTACATGTGATATCAGAGATTATATATCATTTTCTATACTGTACTGATGAGATCATATACACTACATGTGATATCAGATATTATATATCATATTCTATACTGTACTGATGAGATCATATACACTACATGTGATATCAGAGATTATATATCATATTCTATACTGTACTGATGAGAGATCATATACACTACATGTGATATCAGAGATTACATGTCATATTCTATACTGCACTGATGAGATCATATACATTACATGTGATATCAGAGATTATATATCATATTCTATACTGCACTGATGAGATCATATACAATACATGTGATATCAGATATTATATATCATATTCTATACTGTACTGATGAGATCATATACACTACATGTGATATCAGATATTACATATCATATTCTATACTGTACTGATGAGATCATATACACTACATGTGATATCAGATATTACATATCATATTCTATACTGTACTGATGAGATCATATAAACTACATGTAATGATATCAGAAAGCAAGACCTCCAGGTCTTGAAAACTACAACTCCCAGCGAGCCCGGACAGCCTACGGCTGTCCGGGCACGCTGGTAGTTGTAGTTATGCAACAGCTGGAGGTGCACAATGGTGGTTTTAGCCAAACAAGGAATTGAAGAGCTGCTGCTGGGCCACGGAGGAAGAGAAGGCGCAGTCATGTGACCCCGGGTGACAGGACAAGCAGGAAGTCCTTACTGACACTTCTGTTGATCCGCAGCGCAGAATTAAGGGACCAGTGCGGCCTCCATACAGAATGACAGACCATTGTATACGGTCGGTCATATTTTGTATATATAGTGTTAGTCACCATTTATAAGATCACTGCTAGCTAAAAGTGAATGGAGACAATGATTACACATCAGTCTGAGAAATGGAAGCGGAGATCTGATTGGTTGTTATGGTCAACAAAACACAAGAGAGACGATGGGGGGAGATTTATCAGAACCTGTCCAGAGGGAAAGTTGCCCAGTTGCCCATAGCAACCAATCAGATCGCTTCTTTCATTTTGCAGCGGCCTTGTTAAAAATGAAAGAAGCGATTTGATTGGTTGCTATGGGAAACTGGGCAACTTTTCCTCTGGACAGGTTCTGATAAATCTCCCCCGATATCCCCATTTATCCTACAGAGCGGAGCATTATAAGAGGAGAGGAGGATATCACATCTTATTACAGTACAGCAGTGTTATATAGAGGAGAGGATGATATCACATCTTATTACAGTACAGCAGTGTTATATAGAGGAGAGGATGATATCACATCTTATTACAGTACAGCAGTGTTATATAGAGGAGAGGATGATATCACATCTTATTACAGTACAGCAGTGTTATATAGAGGAGAGGATGATATCACATCTTATTACAGTACAGCGGTGTTATATAGAGGAGAGGATGATATCACATCTTATTACAGTACAGCAATGTTATATAGAGGAGGGGATGATATCACATCTTATTACAGTACAGCAGTGTTATATAGAGGAGAGGATATCACATCTTATTACAGTACAGCAGTGTTATATAGAGGAGAGGATGATATCACATCTTATTACAGTACAGCAGTGTTATATAGAGGAGAGGATGATATCACATCTTATTACAGTACAGCAGTGTTATATAGAGGAGAGGATGATATCACATCTTATTACAGTACAGCAGTGTTATATAGAGGAGAGGATGATATCACATCTTATTACAGTACAGCAGTGTTATATAGAGGAGAGGATGATATCACATCTTATTACAGTACAGCGGTGTTATATAGAGGAGAGGATGATATCACATCTTATTACAGTACAGCAGTGTTATATAGAGGAGAGGATGATATCACATCTTATTACAGTACAGCAGTGTTATATAGAGGAGAGGATGATATCACATCTTATTACAGTACAGCAGTGTTATATAGAGGAGAGGATGATATCACATCTTATTACAGTACAGCAGTGTAATAGAGAGGAGAGGATGATATCACATCTTATTACAGTACAGCAGTGTTATATAGAGGAGGGGATGATATCACATCTTATTACAGTACAGCAGTGTTATATAGAGGAGAGGATGATATCACATCTTATTACAGTACAGCAGTGTTATATAGAGGAGAGGATATCACATCTTATTACAGTACAGCAGTGTTATATAGAGGAGAGGATGATATCACATCTTATTACAGTACAGCAGTGTTATATAGAGGAGAGGATGATATCACATCTTATTACAGTACAGCAGTGTTATATAGAGGATGATATCACATCTTATTACAGTACAGCAGTGTTATATAGAGGAGAGGATGATATCACATCTTATTACAGTACAGCAGTGTTATATAGAGGAGAGGATGATATCACATCTTATTACAGTACAGCAGTGTTATATAGAGGAGAGGATGATATCACATCTTATTACAGTACAGCAGTGTTATATAGAGGAGAGGATGATATCACATCTTATTACAGTACAGCAGTGTTATATAGAGGAGAGGATATCACATCTTATTACAGTACAGCAGTGTTATATAGAGGAGAGGATGATATCACATCTTATTACAGTACAGCAGTGTTATATAGAGGAGAGGATGATATCACATCTTATTACAGTACAGTAATGTTATATAGAGGAGGGGATGATATCACATCTTATTACAGTACAGCAGTGTTATATAGAGGATGATATCACATCTTATTACAGTACAGCAGTGTTATATAGAGGAGAGGATGATATCACATCTTATTACAGTACAGCAGTGTTATATAGAGGAGAGGATGATATCACATCTTATTACAGTACAGCAGTGTTATATAGAGGAGAGGATGATATCACATCTTATTACAGTACAGCAGTGTTATATAGAGGAGAGGATGATATCACATCTTATTACAGTACAGCGGTGTTATATAGAGGAGAGGATGATATCACATCTTATTACAGTACAGCAGTGTTATATAGAGGAGGGGATGATATCACATCTTATTACAGTACAGCAGTGTTATATAGAGGAGAGGATGATATCACATCTTATTACAGTACAGCAGTGTTATATAGAGGAGGGATGATATCACATCTTATTACAGTACAGCAGTGTTATATAGAGGAGGGGATGATATCACATCTTATTA
Source organism: Hyla sarda (assembly GCF_029499605.1). Taxonomy (NCBI): domain Eukaryota; kingdom Metazoa; phylum Chordata; class Amphibia; order Anura; family Hylidae; genus Hyla; species Hyla sarda. Next base: position 97,715 of record NW_026607879.1, read on the forward strand.
CAGTACAGCAGTGTTATATAGAGGATGATATCACATCTTATTACAGTACAGCAGTGTTATATAGAGGAGAGGATGATATCACATCTTATTACAGTACAACAGTGTTATATAGAGGAGAGGATGATATCACATCTTATTACAGTACAACAGTGTTATATAGAGGATGATATCACATCTTATTACAGCACAGCAGTGTTATATAGAGGAGAGGATGATATCACATCTTATTACAGTACAGCAGTGTTATATAGAGGAGAGGATATCACATCTTATTACAGTACAGCAGTGTTATATAGAGGAGAGGATATCACATCTTATTACAGTACAGCAGTGTTATATAGAGGGGAGGATGATATCACATCTTATTACAGTACAGCAGTGTTATATAGAGGAGAGGATGATATCACATCTTATTACAGTACAGCAGTGTTATATAGAGGAGAGGATGATATCACATCCAATTACAGTACAGCAGTGTTATATAGAGGAGAGGATGATATCACATCTTATTACAGTACAGCAGTGTTATATAGAGGGGAGGATGATATCACATCTTATTACAGTACAGCAGTGTTATATAGAGGAGAGGATGATATCACATCTTATTACAGTACAGCAGTGTTATATAGAGGAGAGGAGGATATCACATCTTATTACAGTACAGCAGTGTTATATAGAGGAGAGGATGATATCACATCTTATTACAGTACAGCAGTGTTATATAGAGGAGAGGATGATATCACATCTTATTACAGTACAGCAGTGTTATATAGAGGAGAGGATGATATCACATCTTATTACAGTACAGCAGTGTTATATAGAGGAGAGGATGATATCACATCTTATTACAGTACAGCAGTGTTATATAGAGGAGAGGATGATATCACATCTTATTACAGTACAGCAGTGTTATATAGAGGAGGGGATGATATCACATCTTATTACAGTACAGCAGTGTTATATAGAGGATGATATCACATCTTATTACAGTACAGCAGTGTTATATAGAGGAGGTGATGATATCACATCTTATTACAGTACAGTAGTGTTATATAGAGGAGGGGATGATATCACATCTTATTACAGTACAGCAGTGTTTATATAGAGGATGATATCACATCTTATTACAGTACAGCAGTGTTATATAGAGGATGATATCACATCTTATTACAGTACAGCAGTGTTATATAGAGGAGAGGATGATATCACATCTTATTACAGTACAGCAGTGTTATATAGAGGAGAGGATGATATCACATCTTATTACAGTACAGCAGTGTTATATAGAGGAGGGGATGATATCACATCTTATTACAGTACAGCAGTGTTATATAGAGGAGAGGATGATATCACATCTTATTACAGTACAGCAGTGTTATATAGAGGGGAGGATGATATCACATCTTATTACAGTACAGCAGTGTTATATAGAGGAGAGGATGATATCACATCTTATTACAGTACAGCAGTGTTATATAGAGGAGAGGATGATATCACATCTTATTACAGTACAGCAGTGTTATGTAGAGGAGAGGATGATATCACATCTTATTACAGTACAGCAGTGTTATATAGAGGATGATATCACATCTTATTACAGTACAGCAGTGTTATATAGAGGAGAGGATGATATCACATCTTATTACAGTACAGCAGTGTTATATAGAGGAGAGGATATCACATCTTATTACAGTACAGCAGTGTTATATAGAGGAGGATGATATCACATCTTATTACAGTACAGTCAGTGTTATATAGAGGAGAGGATGATATCACATCTTATTACAGTACAGCAGTGTTATATAGAGGAGGGGATGATATCACATCTTATTACAGTACAGCAGTGTTATATAGAGGAGAGGATGATATCACATCTTATTACAGTACAGCAGTGTTATATAGAGGAGAGGATGATATCACATCTTATTACAGTACAGCAGTGTTATATAGAGGAGAGGATGATATCACATCTTATTACAGTACAGCAGTGTTATATAGAGGAGAGGATGATATCACATCTTATTACAGTACAGCAGTGTTATATAGAGGAGAGGATGATATCACATCTTATTACAGTACAGCAGTGTTATATAGAGGAGAGGATATCACATCTTATTACAGTACAGCAGTGTTATATAGAGGAGGATGATATCACATCTTATTACAGTACAGCTAGTGTTATATAGAGGAGAGGATGATATCACATCTTATTACAGTACAGCAGTGTTATATAGAGGAGAGGGATGATATCACATCTTATTACAGTACAGCAGTGTTATATAGAGGAGAGGATGATATCACATCTTATTACAGTACAGCAGTGTTATATAGAGGAGAGGATGATATCACATCTTATTACAGTACAGCAGTGTTATATAGAGGAGAGGATGATATCACATCTTATTACAGTACAGCAGTGTTATATAGAGGAGAGGATGATATCACATCTTATTACAGTACAGCAGTGTTATATAGAGGGATGATATCACATCTTATTACAGTACAGCAGTGTTATATAGAGGAGGGGATGATATCACATCTTATTACAGTACAGCAGTGTTATATAGAGGAGAGGATGATATCACATCTTATTACAGTACAGCAGTGTTATATAGAGGAGAGGATGATATCACATCTTATTACAGTACAGCAGTGTTATATAGAGGAGAGGATGATATCACATCTTATTACAGTACAGCAGTGTTATATAGAGGAGAGGATGATATCACATCTTATTACAGTACAGCAGTGTTATATAGAGGAGAGGATGATATCACATCTTATTACAGTACAGCAGTGTTATATAGAGGAGATATCACATCTTATTACAGTACAGCAGTGTTATATAGAGGAGAGGATGATATCACATCTTATTACAGTACAGCAGTGTTATATAGAGGAGAGGGATGATATCACATCTTATTACAGTACAGCAGTGTTATATAGAGGAGAGGATGATATCACATCTTATTACAGTACAGCAGTGTTATATAGAGGAGAGGATGATATCACATCTTATTACAGTACAGCAGTGTTATATAGAGGAGAGGGATGATATCACATCTTATTACAGTACAGCAGTGTTATATAGAGGAGAGGATGATATCACATCTTATTACAGTACAGCAGTGTTATATAGAGGATGATATCACATCTTATTACAGTACAGCAGTGTTATATAGAGGAGAGGATGATATCACATCTTATTACAGTACAGCAGTGTTATATAGAGGAGAGGATGATATCACATCTTATTACAGTACAGCAGTGTTATATAGAGGAGAGGATGATATCACATCTTATTACAGTACAGCAGTGTTATATAGAGGAGAGGATGATATCACATCTTATTACAGTACAGCAGTGTTATATAGAGGAGGGGATGATATCACATCTTATTACAGTACAGCAGTGTTATATAGAGGAGAGGATGATATCACATCTTATTACAGTACAGCAGTGTTATATAGAGGAGAGGATGATATCACATCTTATTACAGTACAGCAGTGTTATATAGAGGATGATATCACATCTTATTACAGTACAGCAGTGTTATATAGAGGAGAGGATGATATCACATCTTATTACAGTACAGCAGTGTTATATAGAGGGATGATATCACATCTTATTACAGTACAGCAGTGTTATATAGAGGAGAGGATGATATCACATCTTATTACAGTACAGCAGTGTTATATAGAGGAGGGGATGATATCACATCTTATTACAGTACAGCAGTGTTATATAGAGGAGAGGAGGATATCACATCTTATTACAGTACAGCAGTGTTATATAGAGGAGAGGATGATATCACATCTTATTACAGTACAGCAGTGTTATATAGAGGATGATATTACATCTTATTACAGTACAGCAGTGTTATATAGAGGATGATATCACATCTTATTACAGTACAGCAGTGTTATATAGAGGAGAGGATGATATCACATCTTATTACAGTACAGCAGTGTTATATAGAGGAGAGGATGATATCACATCTTATTACAGTACAGCAGTGTTATATAGAGGAGAGGATGATATCACATCTTATTACAGTACAGCAGTGTTATATAGAGGATGATATCACATCTTATTACAGTACAGCAGTGTTATATAGAGGAGAGGATGATATCACATCTTATTACAGTACAGCAGTGTTATATAGAGGAGAGGGTGATATCACATCTTATTACAGTACAGCAGTGTTATATAGAGGAGAGGATGATATCACACCTTATTACAGTACAGCAGTGTTATATAGAGGATGATATCACATCTTATTACAGTACAGCAGTGTTATATAGAGGAGAGTATGATATCACATCTTATTACAGTATAGCAGTGTTATATAGAGGAGAGGATGATATCACATCTTATTACAGTACAGCAGTGTTATATAGAGGATGATATCACATCTTATTACAGTACTGCAGTGTTATATAGAGGAGAGGATGATATCACATCTTATTACAGTACAGCAGTGTTATATAGAGGAGGATATCACATATTATTACAGTACAGCAGTGTTATATAGAGGATGATATCACATCTTATTACAGTACAGCGGTGTTATATAGAGGAGAGGATGATATCACATCTTATTACAGTACAGCAGTGTTATATAGAGGAGAGGATGATATCACATCTTATTACATTACAGCAGTGTTATATAGAGGAGAGGATGATATCACATCTTATTACAGTACAGCAGTGTTATATAGAGGAGAGGATGATATCACATCTTATTACAGTACAGTACAGCAGTGTTATATAGAGGAGAGGATGATATCACATCTTATTACAGTACAGCAGTGTTATATAGAGGAGAGGATGATATCACATCTTAATACAGTACAGCAGTGTTATATAGAGGAGAGGATGATATCACATCTTATTACAGTACAGCAGTGTTATATAGAGGGGAGGATGATATCACATCTTATTACAGTACAGCAGTGTTATATAGAGGAGAGGATGATATCACATCTTATTACAGTACAGCAGTGTTATATAGAGGAGGGGATGATATCACATCTTATTACAGTACAGCAGTGTTATATAGAGGAGCGGATGATATCACATCTTATTACAGTACAGCAGTGTTATATAGAGGAGAGGGATGATATCACATCTTATTACAGTACAGCAGTGTTATATAGAGGAGGGGATGATATCACATCTTATTACAGTACAGCAGTGTTATATAGAGGAGCGGATGATATCACATCTTATTACAGTACAGCAGTGTTATATAGAGGAGAAGATGATATCACATCTTATTACAGTACAGCAGTGTTATATAGAGGAGAGGATGATATCACATCTTATTACAGTACAGCAGTGTTATATAGAGGAGAGGATGATATCACATCTTATTACAGTACAGCAGTGTTATATAGAGGAGAGGATGATATCACATCTTATTACAGTACAGCAGTGTTATATAGAGGAGAGGATGATATCACATCTTATTACAGTACAGCAAGTGTTATATAGAGGAGAGGATGATATCACATCTTATTACAGTACAGCAGTGTTATATAGAGGATGATATCACATCTTATTACAGTACAGCAGTGTTATATAGAGGATGATATCACATCTTATTACAGTACAGCAGTGTTATATAGAGGAGAGGATGATATCACATCTTATTACAGTACAGCAGTGTTATATAGAGGAGAGGATGATATCACATCTTATTACAGTACAGCAGTGTTATATAGAGGATGATATCACATCTTATTACAGTACAGCAGTGTTATATAGAGGATGATATCACATCTTATTACAGTACAGCAGTGTTATATAGAGGATGATATCACATCTTATTACAGTACAAGTAGTGTTATATAGAGGAGAGGATGATATCACATCTTATTACAGTACAGCAGTGTTATATAGAGGATGATATCACATCTTATTACAGTACAGCAGTGTTATATAGAGGAGGGGATGATATCACATCTTATTACAGTACAGCAGTGTTATATAGAGGAGAGGATGATATCACATCTTATTACAGTACAGCAGTGTTATATAGAGGAGAGGATGATATCACATCTTATTACAGTACAGCAGTGTTATATAGAGGAGAGGATGATATCACATCTTATTACAGTACAGCAATGTTATATAGAGGAGAGGATGATATCACATCTTATTACAGTACAGCAGTGTTATATAGAGGAGAGGATGATATCACATCTTATTACAGTACAGCAGTGTTATATAGAGGAGAGGATGATATCACATCTTATTACAGTACAGCAGTGTTATATAGAGGAGAGGATGATATCACATCTTATTACAGTACAGCAGTGTTATATAGAGGAGAGGATATCACATCTTATTACAGTACAGCAGTGTTATATAGAGGAGAGGATATCACATCTTATTACAGTACAGCAGTGTTATATAGAGGAGAGGATGATATCACATCTTATTACAGTACAGCAGTGTTATATAGAGGAGAGGATGATATCACATCTTATTACAGTACAGCAGTGTTATATAGAGGAGAGGATGATATCACATCATATTACAGTACAGCAGTGTTATATAGAGGAGAGTATGATATCACATCTTATTACAGTACAGCAGTGTTATATAGAGGAGAGGATGATATCACATCTTATTACAGTACAGCAGTGTTATATGGAGGAGAGGATGATATCACATCTTATTACAGTACAGCAGTGTTATATAGAGGAGAGGATGATATCACATCTTATTACAGTACAGCAGTGTTATATAGAGGATGATATCACATCTTATTACAGTACAGCAGTGTTATATAGAGGAGAGGATGATATCACATCTTATTACAGTACAGCAGTGTTATATAGAGGATGATATCACATCTTATTACAGTACAGCAGTGTTATATAGAGGAGAGGATGATATCACATCTTATTACAGTACAGCAGTGTTATATAGAGGAGAGGATGATATCACATCTTATTACAGTACAGCAGTGTTATATAGAGGAGAGGATGATATCACATCTTATTACAGTACAGCAGTGTTATATAGAGGAGAGGATGATATCACATCTTATTACAGTACAGCAGTGTTATATAGAGGAGAGGATATCACATCTTATTACAGTACAGCAGTGTTATATAGAGGAAAGGATGATATCACATCTTATTACAGTACAGCAGTGTTATATAGAGGAGAGGATGATATCACATCTTATTACAGTACAGCAGTGTTATATAGAGGGGAGGATGATATCACATCTTATAACAGTACAGCAGTGTTATATAGAGGAGAGGGTGATATCACATCTTATTACAGTACAGCAGTGTTATATAGAGGAGAGGATGATATCACATCTTATTACAGTACAGCAGTGTTATATAGAGGAGAGGATGATATCACATCTTATTACAGTACAGCAGTGTTATATAGAGGAGAGGATGATATCACATCTTATTACAGTACAGCAGTGTTATATAGAGGAGAGGATGATATCACATCTTATTACAGTACAGCAGTGTTATATAGAGGAGAGGATGATATCACATCTTATTACAGTACAGCAGTGTTATATAGAGGAGAGGATGATATCACATCTTATTACAGTACAGCAGTGTTATATAGAGGAGAGGATGATATCACATCTTATTACAGTACAGCAGTGTTATATAGAGGAGAGGATGATATCACATCTTATTACAGTACAGCAGTGTTATATAGAGGATGATATCACATCTTATTACAGTACAGCAGTGTTATAAAGAGGATGATATCACATATTATTACAGTACAGCAGTGTTATATAGAGGAGAGGATGATATCACATCTTATTACAGTACAGCAGTGTTATATAGAGGAGAGGATGATATCACATCTTATTACAGTACAGCAGTGTTATATAGAGGAGGGGATGATATCACATCTTATTACAGTACAGCAGTGTTATATAGAGGAGGGGATGATATCACATCTTATTACAGTACAGCAGTGTTATATAGAGGAGAGGATGATATCACATCTTATTACAGTACAGCAGTGTTATATAGAGGATGATATCACATCTTATTACAGTACAGCAGTGTTATATAGAGGATGATATCACATCTTATTACAGTACAGCAGTGTTATATAGAGGAGAGGATGATATCACATCTTATTACAGTACAGCAGTGTTATATAGAGGAGAGGGTGATATCACATCTTATTACAGTACAGCAGTGTTATATAGAGGAGAGGATGATATCACATCTTATTACAGTACAGCAGTGTTATATAGAGGAGAGGATGATATCACATCTTATTACAGTACAGCAGTGTTATATAGAGGAGAGGATGATATCACATCTTATTACAGTACAGCAGTGTTATATAGAGGAGAGGAGGATATCACATCTTATTACAGTACAGCAGTGTTATATAGAGGAGAGGATGATATCACATCTTATTACAGTACAGCAGTGTTATATAGAGGAGAGGATGATATCACACCTTATTACAGTACAGCAGTGTTATATAGAGGATGATATCACATCTTATTACAGTACAGCAGTGTTATATAGAGGAGAGTATGATATCACATCTTATTACAGTATAGCAGTGTTATATAGAGGAGAGGATGATATCACATCTTATTACAGTACAGCAGTGTTATATAGAGGATGATATCACATCTTATTACAGTACTGCAGTGTTATATAGAGGAGAGGATGATATCACATCTTATTACAGTACAGCGGTGTTATATAGAGGAGAGGATGATATCACATCTTATTACAGTACAGCAGTGTTATATAGAGGAGAGGATGATATCACATCTTATTACATTACAGCAGTGTTATATAGAGGAGAGGATGATATCACATCTTATTACAGTACAGCAGTGTTATATAGAGGAGAGGATGATATCACATCTTATTACAGTACAGCAGTGTTATATAGAGGAGAGGATGATATCACATCTTATTACAGTACAGCAGTGTTATATAGAGGAGAGGATGATATCACATCTTATTACAGTACAGCAGTGTTATATAGAGGGGAGGATGATATCACATCTTATTACAGTACAGCAGTGTTATATAGAGGAGAGGATGATATCACATCTTATTACAGTACAGCAGTGTTATATAGAGGAGAGGATGATATCACATCTTATTACAGTACAGCAGTGTTATATAGAGGAGAGGATGATATCACATCTTAATACAGTACAGC